>NW_015637156.1:210709-220130 GCF_001515625.1 Sinocyclocheilus rhinocerous
TATATATATAAAATTATTTCAAATGTGTTTATAATGGAATAACCTTTTGAACCAAGTTTCAGCATAAATAGCGTGATAAATAATAAATATGTGTGAATCTGATAAGAGTTTTCATGTTTTATAGCTGCAGTGTTAATGAAGTCAGTTACATTGTTAGCTGATAGCATTAACATTTCTCACTCATAACTGTAGCTTGGCTATCCTGATGGGACAGCAGATGCCCCTTCACAATAGAAAATCTGGGTTTTAGATTGACCCGAAACAAGATCACTCATGGAGAGGTGGGACCCCAGATATGTCCTAATGTAGATCAGCTTTCCCTGTGCTGTTTTTGGACGCTGTGAGCGCGCTCATTAATATCTCTGCCCTCTGTCGGCCGGAGCAGAAGGGGGAGGAAGAGACTGCCTGATAGATAGGTGAGTGACAGAGGAATTAGCATAACAAGATCCTCACTGGGAAGGCCAGGGACTGGGAGATGTGTGTGAAGGGGGTGGACGATGTCTGTCCTGAACTCCAGATGGAAACAGACCCATAGCAGCTGTCTAGCCGGGACTTTTATAGCACTGTGCGTGTGTGTGTGTTTATGATGTTGAGTCTGACCAGGAAAGAATGATCAGATATTATGATATAAAGCGATTTAAAGACTTCAAATTAAGATTTTAAGACCTGTTTTTTAATGTCTATATAGTCTGAAGTGTAAATGATAGTTGCACTAAGAAGTGAATGAAAAGCTGTCCATCATTTTCCAGTGTCATCTGGTATGCACTTATGCCCCCTGTCGAGGAGCTGTCATTCAAAACCCCCCTCTCCCACTTTAAACAGTCACTGTGGCTCCTAAAATTGTGTGTGTTTGTGTGTAAATGTGTGTACCCGTCATCCACAAGATGAGTGTTGTTAAGCAGCTTTTAAGTCCTCAATTATGGATAATTTTAAAATGCTGATGATGGTGCTATTCAAGGAACATGTGTGCATGTGTGAAGAGCCGCTAATCAGCATCCTTAGGAGCCGATATACTGATGGCTCCTGGCCTGGGGGATCATTGATTCCAGATTATTCTTCACTTGTTGTCCACACTCAAAGGGACCTTGCGGGTGACGATGGCGGTGATTAAAAATCCTACTTATCTGAATGATGAAGATAATATGTGCAAGACTCACTTGTGACCGTGTGAAGGTTTGAGTTTGTTTGTGTGTGGCGGCTCGTAAACTCTTTTGCCTCTGTGAACCTGTCAGTACGCCACATTAGGGCTGCTGGCGTAGAAACTATTAATCTGTGTGAAGTTCTCATGTGTGTGTGTGTTTTTATATATGCAGAAAGAAGTGTATTAAGTTTGCTTGGTGTTTTAATTTGTCTGAGAAAATATCTCCTTTTGGTCGTAATTATTATAGGTTTAGCCACATGAAGCTAGTAAATATGTTTGTTCCTGTTACACTAGTAAGAATGTTCCCATTGCATCAAAATCCAAAAAAAGTTTCTTAAAGGCACAGTTCATCCAAAAATGAAATCTCTGCCATCATTTGCTCACTCATAGCGTGTATGGCTTATTTTTCTTCTGTGAAACACAAAAGAAAATAATTTGTCAGTAGGGCTGTATGAATTAATTGAAATAAAACCGAAATTGTTATTATGGCTTAGTGCGATTATCTAATTGCAAAGGCTGCGATTTAATTAAGTGTATACATGTGACATGTGAAGCGCCGCGCTGTGTTCGTTTACATGCAAGCAGCTCATGATACAGTAAATGCTGCTCCACGAAATCTTCATCTCTGCATCTTCTCTGAGTTTAGATCGCTTATGATGTGCATAGGACACAATTGCACCAATGGTCTTCTCAAACTTGTAACCAGAATCATATAAACCAATTGTTGCCAACAAAACGGAAGCTTCATGGTCTCTCTGCGTTTTAAATACAATACAAATATTTAAAGCCATAAATATTATTATTATTATTGTAATTTTACAGTTGTACACTCTTAAAAATAAAGGTGCTTAAAAGGTTCTTCCCAGCGATGCCATAGAAGAACCATTTTTGGTTCCACAAAGAAACATTCAGTCAAAGGTTCATTAAAGAACCATCTCTTTCTTACCTTTTTATAATCTGAAGAACCTTCTTTCGCCACAAAGAACCTTTTGTGAAACAGAAAGGTTCTTCAGATGTTAAAGGTTCTTTATGGGACCATTTAGACAAAAAGGTTCTTCTATGGCATCGTGAAGCACCTTTATTTTTAAGAGTGTACTGTAAAATAAATTATTATTAACATTATTACAATAACTATTACAATAGTAATATTTATTATTTTGTTTGATCTTATTTTGTAGTAGTAGTAATAATAATAATAATATATATATATATTTTTTTTTTTGTATTTACCTGGAGGTTTTTTTTTATCTAGTTTTAAATCGCAATCTTAAAATCACAATTAATGGTAGAATATTTATATCAAAATTATGACTTTACCCCTAGATTGTGAAGCTTTATGTGTCTGTTTTTTTTTTTTTTTGGTCTGTTGAGTGTTGTTTTGGACCTGCATTGACTTTTATTGGACAAAAACATCTTTAAAATATCTTCTTTTGTGTTTCACAGAAGAAAGTAAGTCATACAGTTTTGGAACAACATGAGGGCAAGTAAATTATGAACGAATTTTCGTTTTTAGGTGATTTCTGTAAATTTTCAGTGTAGCATGAGAAAACTAAATTGCCTCATCAAAACTCCTGAGTTTAAGGAGTTTAGGTGGCATGAAGACTGTATGCATTTACTGGCCTGATTATCCAATATGGACAAATATAGCTTTGATCGTAAACCAAATTAATCATTGACAACCTCTGATACAGTGCTTATTTTATCGAGGTTTGCCTAATGTTTTTACAGCAGTGTTTCTGGTATTGGAAACACAATAAGAACGGTTCCTAGAATGTTCTCTCGAGATCTCTTTAATGGCCTGCCAGCGCAGTCGTTTAGAGAGACAATCGCTTTTAAATCCCTGTTGTCTGTTTGCGATCAATGTTGGTCTTTTTACAGTCAAAAAGAAAGTTATTGATCAGCTCAGGAGGATAGCTGATAGATCGCAAAAAAGGACAAGTGAGTTTGTGTATGCATCTGGTAGGGAGGGCTGAAAAAAAACTGATTTCGTCATTTAGAGTCTTTATTACTGTCAGCAGTTCTATAGGCTTGTAGAAAGACGACAAGAGGTTTGCATGGGGTTTTTATTTACACACAATAAAGAGATCTACATGCTCTGAGATCTACATGCTCGATGAGGTGGTTTAAGCTCCACCGTCTCGCTTTGCCTGGGAAAAGAGGCTCATATCCACAAATGTAGTTTAATGTAACTTTGCCACTAATGAAACGTTTTGGTGTTTTAAAAAGCGCTTACAGCCTTAAGTGGCTTTTTCTGAGTGTTTAAGATGCTGGAAAGAGAGTTTGTGGTACCTGACACCACAAACAACTGCGTACATCGCCGTCAGAGTTCACGTCCATGTGGGTTTCTTCATTATATTTTTGCTGTTGTAGATTTAGTCTTTTAATCTAATGTAGATTTGATTTTGTACTTGTTTATTGAGTAGTTTAGCCATCCTGATTTGGGTTTTCAACTACTAATAAGAGCTACTCAGGTCAGCTTAACACGTTTTACCTTTTTAAACCCATTTCACACATTTTTGTGCAAAAATTGTGGAAATGGAGTAGATTTAGATAAGATTAGGCCTAATGATAAGTGTGGGATCATCAGTTTTTTTTTTTTTGCAATGATAACTTTTATATCTCTTATTAAATGATTGAATAAATACACAAATATATTAAAATGTAACCAAAATATAGATTTCAGTTGACATTATTTTATTTTTTCTCAATATGAAAACTAACATTGCCTGAGACAAATACATTGGTCGCAGAATGCTGCAGTTGACCAATTAGAATCATCTTTTGATTTTTTGTATGTTTTTTTTTTTTTATGCTTTGGCCCTGTCTGCATTTTCATATTGCTCTTGCATTCACTTTCCATGCATTACTATTAGCATTGTAAATGTGTTAATGTAATGTCTTCATTAAATGTGATAAACCAGTTTAATTTAAAAAGTGTGCAAAATTTTTTTTTAAGTAAAACTGCAAATTAATGCTTGTTTATAGATAAACGAAACACACAAGCACATACACGTTTATTCTTCGAGATGCTATGTAGCATAAGGGAAATGACAGACGCGCTGAGCTAATGAGAGAATTATTGATGACGGATAAGTATGGCTAAAATCAATACAGGGGAAGTCATAAAGTCTCTCTTTTCCTTTCTCTCTCTCTCTCACTCTTTTTTATCTCTGTTTCACTCAATCTATCTTGCATCAGCTCTTTTCTCTTAGTCTTTAATAATTAACTTCAGCATTATTAGCTTCTCAGTATAAACAGCCTATTCATTAGTGTTGACGCACACAAACGGACCACTCACCTCAAAGCATGTGCCTTTTTTCTAGCTCATATTGTATCCAGTGTGTAATATAAATTTGGATAAATTGGATCGTGTTTGTGTGTTTATTTATGTGGATATTAGGGATTTCAGTGCAGCAGATGAGGTTTTAGTCTTTAAAAAAAAATCTGGCCAATTTTATTGCTTTAATTGCATTCTAATCGGGCAAATCCCCAGACACACATATCTATGTCAGCAGCATTAAAAGCACCCCTCCCATGTAGAACATGGCACGCTTTAACGTGATTGGCCACGCTTGGTCCTCTTAAGGAGTGGCGCTTAATTGAACATGATAAAGTGTAAAGTTAATTACCCCTTAGAGCTGTCACTCATACCCCAGGGGGCGTGTTCACTTAGGGGGAGGAGTGTCGCTTTAGGCACAGCTGTCATACGCAAGTCTATGTGTTTGTGGGGAGGAGGACAATGGGTCCTTGTCCTCAGAGAGTTGTGAAGGATGATTTGGACAATCGGCTTTTAAAGGCAAACACTCAAATGTTGTCCCGCTGGTGCCAGACAGCTTATTAATACCCTCCTCTGCCCCAAAACACACACACAAACACACACATTGTTGACTAAATCCTGACCTGCTTAAGGTAAATAATTATTTTTTTTATAATGCTCCTCAGCTGTATAATAATTGTAAAGAGGAAATGATGATAACATCATAAAAATGCTAGTAAAATTTTTTGTTGTTGCTGTTGTTGTTGTACCATGTTGACATTTGCCATAATATACTTTGAACTACTTTGGAGTAAGATGTAAATACCATAAATTAATATGGTTATAGATTTATTTTATTTTATTTTATTTTTTAGTACTTTGACATAACCATCTTGATGCCATCATTATAATGGTACCACCACAGCACTTACAAATATACACACTGAAAACTGACATTTAGTGATTCTGAGTACATTTGCAATGATTTTTAAAGTCATGACTGTGTTCTTTTCAGGTGTTGGTGCAGCCGGTCTGGCTAAACTCACCTTCATGGTGGGTGGAGTCGAGGAGGAATTTAATGCTGCTCAGGAGCTACTCACCTGTATGGGAGCAAATGTAGTGTACTGTGGCCAAGTGGGAAGTGGACAGGTAAATACACACAAACATGAATGTCCTTTAGCCGTAATCAATTATAAATTGTAGTAAAGAGATGGTGTCGTCAATGGAACTTCAAAATCCCCTTTCACAGAGATTCTAGAAAAAAAATGTGATAATTTGTCCCAGGATCATTTGAGTTTGGTTCATTCACACTTACAGTGATTTTCTGGAATCTGTGTGTGCGTTCATACACATCCCATAAAGATCGGTTAGGGCTAGAAGGGATACAGCTACGGCCGCCAGAGCTTATTGGGTATGCGCACATCAATATTGCGTAATTTTTGACACTCGGAACAACAATAATTACTGTATTTGCATTATTGTAAGGGATAGGTACAGGCCTGGGGTAGGATGTAGTCATTAATAAAACAGAATGTGATAGCAAATTTACTTTATTGTTATTTTCTGGCCATAGCTGTATCCCTTTTAGCCACAACCGTAAAGATCCCATAAACACACGTTAGTCAGTCAAGTCACCGTTATTTATACAGCGCTTTTTATAATGCAGATTGTGTCAAAGCAGCTTTACAGTATTAAAAAAGGGAAATAGTGTGTTGAAATAGTGTGCCGTTCTCCTCTGGCCAGACTTGACCAGCAGTTTATTTCTAATAACTGCAACAAAGTCAGATTGTGCAGAGGACTTCACATCCCGTTACATCGGGATGTGACGTGTAATGTGACTTGTACCGGTCCACTAAGCTGGAACTATCTCAGCTTCAGCGCGGATAGTGAGGAGCTCCCTTGTCAGTTCCTTTACAGTTTGCAGAGATTTTTTTTGTTGTGATTGTTGATCTGCATTTAATTCTCCCGGTCGAAGAATCGCACGTCGTTGTGATGACACGCGCATCCTCACTATGGCACATTCTCTACGGCATTGGTTCTTCCTTTTGTTCACACAGGGCTCAATCCAGGACTGATACCAGCAATGTTACTAGGTCCCCATCCCAGGACGTGTCTGCGTTCATACAGAAGGCACTCTTTCGATTTTATGCCATTTTTCCGGGATCAACACTCTGTGTGAAAGGGGTTAAAGACGTAACTTTTTTTTTGCAATCATACCATGTTCTAAAATGCCCAAAATTGTGTTTTTTTTCAGTATGCTCTGTTAGAACACATGAATAGATATTGTTGTCTGTTAATGGGCTCATATTCCTCCTATAATTTTCATATTTACGTTTTTCAGGCCAATTTTATCACCCTTTGAAACAATCCATGCTGAAATGGGCCACAAAATCTGTTAAGATCGGTCTAAAATGATCAGCGCTTGTTAAAAAGTTAACTTTTGCAGCGCATTTTAAATACTGGCAAACTTTTTCCTCATTTTGCTTTTATATTATTAGTTTTTCTGCCATTTCAGAATAAAAGCATCTATCCTGTGTCAAGTGTCTGAAGTGCCTTTGACACTAGTAGGTGACAGCAAGTGTCTTTGACGTGTAAATGTAATGTGTTGATTTGCTCATCTGTTATGTCCAAGTTGCTGTAGCTTGGTTATCATAAATGCTCATTTTTAACCCACTAAGTTCTGAAAGTTACAGTATGTATTTATAGTATCCCAAAAAAAGATTTGGTTATTCATGATATGACCTATTTAAGGAACACACTAAGCACTATGTGGTGCATAACAAATTCCTTATGTACTGTCGATAAAAGGTTACTGCAAAATCTTTAAATTAAATTACTTCTGTGGCTGAACTGATGTTTTGCAATTTTCTCTTTCAGGCAGCAAAAATCTGCAACAACATGCTGTTAGCAATTGGCATGATTGGTACAGCAGAGACCATGAACCTTGGAATTAGGTGAAGATGTTTGTGTGTGTGTGTGTGTGTACTGATATATATGGTTTATGAGGACACAAATGTGTATAATGATGACATGGGTACTACAACATAAACATGGTTTATGAGGACACTTCCTGCAACCCCATAAAACAAAAGGCTTAAAAAGCATACAAAACGGTGTTTTATGAAATTCAAAAATTGCCAGTAGTTTTCTGTACGGGGTAGGTTTAGGTGTAGGGTTGGTGTAGGGCGATAGAAAATACAGTTTGTTTGTACAGTATAAAAACCATTATGCGTATGGAGAGTCCCCGTAAACCACAAATGCAAGTGTGTGTGTGTGTGTGTGTGTGTGAGTGAGAATGAGGCTGCTCTCTAGCTCAAAAAATGAGAAAAAAGCATTAAAAAGGTAGTTCATATGTAGCCTGCTCTAGTTTCAAACTGCCACATGATTGCTTTGTATAAGAAAGACTGAAATATAAAGGGGTCATGCCATGACTTGTTTATTATTTAAATAAGAAAAAAAAACTAGAATAAGGTTCACTCCACTTATTAGTACATATATTCGCAAAAATTATTTTCTTTTTATTTTGACCTTCTGTCTGAAAAGCTTTGTTTAGTGCCGTGGCTTTAACTGCTTTCACTGAAAATCTTGCTATCTGCTGTAGCTTTCAAATTTCATTTAATTTTTTTCGGCTCATTCACTGTGCAACGTTTGACAACAGTGATGATAGACACTATTGAGTGTGTTGTAATTGATCATCATATGCTGTTTTTTTTAAGATAAAAGGAGTTAGTTCTTATTTCATTGTGTTTAAAAATATGTAGGCAATATCTTCTCTCTTCTCATTATTACTTCTTTTTTAAATGTATGTTAAAGTGAGAAGAGGGGAAAATTATATTAGAGCGTATTGCTTGTCAGTGTTGCTTGCAAATACAGCTTAATAGGTTGGATTCAACAGATCAACATATTCTTCATACATATGAGATATGTATTCATATTTGCTTGAATGCAGTCTCAGAATCTAGTGTGCATGAAGCAATGTCATCCCTCTTCTCTGGGATATAAGGAGCGTGTAGGCATCTGCACATACTCATATGCACTTATACAGACTCATTTAGATGCCTTGGGTTCCTGGCTGTCATAAATCTCCCATGCTGCACTGCAGCCTGTCCTCTCATGCAGCAAACTGCATATAGAAAATGTAAAGAGGATGTGTGTTTGACTTATTTGAAGATATTATGATTTTCTCTTTCAACTGGAAAGCAAATGGGTGCTTGGGAGAAATAATTAATCTCTCACTAATGGAGAATTATCAGTAGGTTTTTCCACCTTTCCTGTAGTATCTTTTGTTCTTTCAGTTCTTACTTTCATTTTTACAACTTTCGTTGAATTTGGTACAAAATTGGGCCTAAAATGTAAAGGGAAAAATGTATGCATGCATGACATGTATTTATAAGGATATACATAGATGTGTGTGTACTTTTATTCTTCATGTCTTTTGAAGCAAAAAGCTGCACATTTTTAAGAAACAAAACCATTTTTAAGTGTTTTTTATCTTCATTAAGCTCATATTAATTGGAGCTTACAAATTTTCCTGCCCTGTTGCCAAAATTGGGAACATCTACATTTGAAACATATTCAATTGAATTCAATTTCACAAACATTAAAAATAAAATCTGTTAGTTTGATAATTTATTTTGCAATAACTCTGACAAGATTGTTTGCCATTAACACTACAAATTGTTTAATATATATATATATATATATATATATGTGTGTGTGTATGTATATATTTTTTTAAATATAATGAGATTATTTACTTTTCTTCCCTAGTAGAATAACTTGAGTGAATAATGTTTACGGCAATAAATTCAATATTGAGTTGCGATTATGTCGAGAAATCTGTTTTAAAAGAGTAATGGGACACCAAATTGTACCATCTTTGTTGAAAAAGACCCTTTTCTTAATTTTCTTCCCAACGAGTGCTGGATAAAAAGTGTCCCCGATAGACAGTTATCTCCCCTCTCGCTCTTTCTCTTTCTCTTTCTCTCTCTCTCTCTCTCTCTCTCTCTCTCTCTCTCTCTCTC
>NW_015637156.1:220213-233111 GCF_001515625.1 Sinocyclocheilus rhinocerous
GCCAGATTTTTTTTTTTTTTTTAACGATGCAACATACATACGATTGAGAGGCTTTGAAAGTTCATCCACCACACAAGCACCCTCACACACACAGCCTGTGTCAAGATGTTTAAAAAGATAATTGACATTTGGTAATAAACTCGTTTGTTGCCTCTTAAAGACATTAATAAAATTGTGGCCTGTGTGTGTTTGCTTATAAGACTATGTGTTTATAATCTCGAGAGCACCAGGGTTTGATGAAGATGAAATGAGAACAAGAAGCATAGTGTATAAACATAAGTCTTTAACAAAATGGGCCCCCGTTCTAATTCAGTGATCAAACATCAAACGCCCCTAGTTTATTTCCTCCTTTCCTTTTTCTTTAACTGTAATTCACTCATCCTGTTTAACTAGACTCACATCTGTTTTCCTTTCCCTCGCTGCTGTGGTATTAACCTGCACACACTTCACACTCGATTTCATCAGCCAAATCTTCACAAGTATCCTTTGAAAGTGTCTCTTTCATGTAAATTTGATGTGTAAATGGTTTGGATAATATCCATAGGAGCAGAATGAGGGCTATACAAAATGACGTTTAGCGTTTTAACAGTGAAGGCGCCTCCCCTTCACGCATACACACTCGTTTCTTGTGCCGAGAGAGTGATTTGTGTTGTAGCAGAGAAGCCAGGTTGCAGTTGAGGCGGTAACCTTTTCAGTCACTGACCCAGAACGTGTGTGTGTGTGTGTGTGAGCTGGGGGAAGGAGGGGACGATGTTGAACATATGTCACCAGTTGTCCCCAAGAGACACAGACATAAAGGGGGAAAGTAAGGGAGCGAGAGAGAACGGGAGATTGATACGGGGTCAGTCAGTGGGCTGTTTACAGACATTAAACCCCCCAAAAACAACTGTCAAATGACAGCGCCGCTCACAAACACACACACATTATTGAGATAAAATTTTCCAAAACAGTCTGTAAAAACAGACAGTGTGGGATGGACCGATGGAATAATAGAAAGGGGAAAGAAAGACTTTTTATGCACAGCCATGTGTCCTTGTCTCTTAATTATTGCATAGACTTATAAAAGTCGTGGTGCGTGTGAGTGTATATGAAGGCGCGGCCCCCTGAATGAGAGACAGGTGGAGTTACTGTTTAACTGCCCTTAAACACTCATCATAGTTTAATAGACATAAAAAAAAGCTAAAAAGCACACTTTACTGTCTCACCACTGCTGCCGCTCCGGCGTGAGTGCACACGCACACGCGTGTGTCAAGGCGCTCTTGATGTGGTCATATTTATGTTCTTGTTAAAGCAAGAGACGGCAGCTTTTTGTCCAGTTACACATCATCCTCAGATTTCCCTCTTTTTCCCTCTTCTCTTCATCTTCCTTTTGTTTCAAAATGGCTTTTTGTCAACTGCCACCTAATTTTTTTTTGTCTCAGCAAATAGTGCTAGTTGACGTTTTTGTTTTTTATTAGTGGTGTTGGTGTCAGTAATGTGACTATTTTGTTCTAGCTATTGATTTATTCTAATATACAAGGGAAATGCTATTCATAAATAAAAATGCCATTTAAATGTTTTTCTACTTTAAGCATAGTTTTAGTTTCTTAGTAAATTTAACATTTATTTAGATTTTTTAGGGGGCATGAAATCAGAAATTGTCAGGGTGAGACGACTGTCCTGATATCATGATGAAAAAGAAAGTAATTCTTGACTACTCCCCTGATCAAATAGTTTGACAAAATTTCTGAATATTTTGTAGAAAAAAAAATGAACAAAACTATTATTATTTGAAAAGGTCTTGTGTTTTCAGATAGTTTGACCTTTTGTCATAAGCCAAGTCTAGTTCAGATTTAAAAATGCCATGTTTAGTGACTCCCCAAAAACATATTTAATATAATTATGTAATATAATAAATATTACTAATTAAGTAAAATTCATATATTCAAAAGTGGGTCCCACTTTATATTAGGTGGCCTTAACTACTATGCACTTACATTTAAATTAACCATTTGCACTTATTGTGTGCATACTTGTTTTTTTTTAAATACCTGCATGTAATTACATCTGTAATTAATTTCTGTAATTACATTTATAATTACACTGTTGGCCCATCCCTTACACCTTAACCCACCCTTAAACCCTAACCTTACCCGTATCCCACCTCAATAGAAGATTTAAAGGTGAGCTCTTTTGACTAAAAAACTAAACAAGCACCTAATTAGGCCCTAGCAACTATACACTTATCATAATGGCAGCAGCTTGCTTCAGAAAATGTCACAATCTTTCTGTTGTGTTTGCTGTCTTGTCAGTATTGTTCTATTATACTGTGTTATTTGGGTGCACATTAGTTTGTAAAGCAGCAAGGCCCATTTCACTCAGATCTACTTTAAATGCAGGACTGAAATCACCCTGGTTTCTCTTATAGGGGGACAGATTGGTGGGGGCGAGTTAATAAGACAGCTGCTTGTGTCAGAGTTTTATTACCCCTACATTTGTGTGGGGGACAACAAGCGGGAGAGTGGAAAATGATGAACTGCAGCTCCTGTTAAATATCAATACTGTATTATCCAGGCCTGCTTTCCACTTAGGGATGATCTGGTCATGAGCCTAAAGGTCAGCGCTCTGTCTGACCTCTGTCCATTGACCTGTCTCTCTCTCTTTTGATCAGACTGGGTTTGGATCCAAAGCTGCTGGCGAAGATTCTGAACATGAGTTCAGGACAATGTTGGTCCAGTGACAAGTATAACCCTGTCCCAGGTGTCATGGAAGGAGTGCCCTCAGCAAATAACTACCAGGGAGGCTTTGGCACAAAGCTAATGGCTAAAGTAAGTGGAAGCATTCTTCTTTTTTTCTTTTGATCACATTTATTTATTTATTGACATCAAGTCTAAATGATTTTAAGGCGAAACTGTAAAAAAAACTGTTGTGTTCTCAGGATCTTGGTTTTGCTCAGGATACGGCGACCAGTACCCAGACCGCAATTCCTCTTGGTTCTTTGGCACACCAGATCTACCGTGCGATGTGCGATCGTGGCTACTCTAACAAAGACTTTTCCTCCGTCTTCCAGTTTTTACGAGAGGAGGGGGTGTAGTAGGTCCCTTGGAAGTGACCCTGACTCTATGTGAGAAACGGACATTATGACTGGCTGGTTTATTATTGATATGCATGTGCGTATATTTTCAAAGGGATGTTACAGGTATGTTGAAGCTAATGAGTGTAGCTAGCATTGAGAGTCCGATGCCTCTCTTAGGTTGTTGCCAGATTTTGACATTCAAAACTTTGAGTCGTTTTTAACTATGACCGGTTCAAACTGTTACTCAAGCTTGCTTACTTCACACATTTACCTGCAAATGTTTACAGTCATTCTTTTCCACTTTGAGCCAGTAATTTGAGCCAATATTGATTTTAGGTCCTGATCAGATGCTGCTAGAAATGTTTATGGATCCATATGACATACCTGATCTGTTTCAGTTGTGCTTAAACTGAATCGAAACTGTGAAACATTTTACAAAGAAGTAGTAGGTCCCTTGTTTTTCTGGAATAGTTACATTAAAAGAATAGTTCACCTAGAAATAAAAAAAATGCTGAAAATTTACTATTCCTCAGGCCATCCAAGATGCAGATGAGTTTGTTTTTTTCATGGGAACAGATTTGGAGAAATTTAGCTTTACATCACTTGCTCACCAGTGGATCCTCTGCAGTGAATGGGTGCCGTCAGAATGAGAGTCCACACACCTGATAAAAACATCACAGTAATCCACAAGTAATCCACACAACTTCAGTCTATCAATTAATATCTTGTGAAGTGAAGAGCTGTGTTTGAAACAAATCCATTAAGTTTGAAACAAACAAATACATCAATCCATTAAGAGGTTTTATCTTAAAACCGTTGCTCCTGGCTAAAAATAAAAGAGTCCTATGTCCATAATTTTGCTTTCTCCATTGAAAATCTGAATCAAGAGAGAAATATCAAACACTATTTACAAGCAAAAACTGTTCTAAACAAATATATCAGTGGAAAAGACAACACAGGATGACTTTTTCACTGGAGGAAGCATTATTATGGATTATGGACTTGTATTTTGGCCAGAAGCAACAGTTTAAAGTTAGCAGTTTAAAAACGCCTTAATTATGGATTTGTTTATTTAAACAATGTACACACAGCTTTTCGCTTCACAATTTAATAACTGATCGACTGGAGTCGTGTGGATTATTTGTGGTTTATAGTGGTGTTTTTATTAGCTGTTTGGACTCTCATTCTGACGGCACCCATTCACTGCAGAAGATCCATTGGTGAGCAAGTGATGTAATGCTAAATTTTTCCAAATCTGATTCAATAAAAAAACAAACTCATCTCCACCTTGGATAGCTTGAGTGTACATTTCCAGCAAATGTTCTTTTTGGGTGAACTATTCCATTAAAACTGACCTCTGTTTTACACTAAATAGTTTATACACTGACGTCTCGGTCTTTTTTAGTGTTTTTTTTTTATTCTGACCACAATTTCTCTTATTATTCGTTTCTTTTCCACTAATCAAAAGGCTTTAAGTCGTCCTGGTGTGTATGCACATATGTATATTTGTAATGGTGCTGTATTGAGAATGAGCAGTGTTAGTTGTCTCTACTTTATAGAGGTCCTGTTTAGACTCACACTAAGAAGAGACCAACGCCATCTGTGTGCTAGACACATACACTCGCCCATGGCTCAAGAATCATGGTGTGTCTTCTATACAAAAATGTTCTTGTTCATATTATGTCCTCAATAAAGAAGTTAATTGAGTTATTAACTGTCATCTCTTTAAGGCGAAGTATATCATATCTGCATCACCAATAAAATTTTAAACATCTGCTTTTGGTCTGAAAAAGATAGTCCCGCCCATTTGTAGGGTTGGTCGGGATGCTCAAACAAAAAGATCAAAGTTTTGATAGCTGCAGTATTTATAGGTCGTTTTTCAGGGAAATCAGCCTACAAATGGCTTATTTATATTTGTCTGTCAATTATTCTGATACTATTTTAACATTCAAACATTACCTCTCTGATGTAATGCTATATATAACTTTCTCCAATTCATATGAATGTTTAATATGGCTGCGTTTGCGTTTGATGTCGGTTTAACTGAAGGGCTGGTGTGTTTGGGCTGGGTTAGGTAAGGACAAGGGACCTTCAGCCAGGTTAGCATACATTAGCTATAACAAGAAAATCAAAGATTTACAAGCGTACAACAACTACTTCTAGCATATGATGTTTACAAAGGAGAAGTAAGGTTGTAGTGATGTTTTAATGCTGAAATGAATTAGTCCCTTCACTGTCCTGATGTCGGTCCTCCGGTGTCTGCATTTTTTTTTTCCATTGTTCTGTCCACATGCTCACACGCACTCATGCTCTACAAATGAGGCCTTTATTTCCATCATCACAATCAGAAAGCCAACAAAACAAGGCATCACCCGTGGGCTCTTTTCTTTAATGGTGTTTTTGGTCTTTCGTTTGAGTGTTTTTATTATTCCGGCAGTGCTGTTTGTGTCCGTAGACAGCCTCAGACAGTCCAACCCAGTCTCAACTAGCGCAGAGGTTGTTAAAACCGCTCTTATCCTCAACATTTAATTGTAGGACTTAATTTTATGACCAATGCTCGTGATGTGCAGTTATGTGGCTGTAGCCTCAGACAGTCCTACACACTATAAGTGCACTAATTGTTTAACTGGGATTGTCGGTTGTTAACTGGGAGCTTCAAGACTGTAGCTGGGTAAGCGCGTTTTAAACTGAAAATGCAGGCATTATAGCTGTTATAGATGGTGAGTTTTAGTGAATAGTAATGCTCTACTATATGTTTTAAAAAGATGATGTATTGATTTAGTTTACATAGAGTTATAAGAGCAATAGATGTCTGGCTTGCATGATCTAATAGATCACAGAGTTCATAGTCCACACCGTATTTCTTTGAACTTATCAGTAATGTGCAAACATCTAGTCCATGCTGTTGGGACGTTCTGTACAAATTAAAATGTAATTAAACTACCAATTAAAAGTTTGGGGTTGGTAAGTCTCACCCACCAAAAATACAATAAAACCTGTAATATTGTGAAATATTATTACAATTTAAAATAACCTTTTTATTTTAGTATATTTTTTAATGGAATTTATTCCTGTGATGACCAAGCTGAATTCTCAGCAATTATTATTCCAGTCTTCAGTGTCACATGATCCTTCAGAAATCATTCTAATATGCTGATTTGCTGCTCAAGCAACATTTCTTATTATTATCAATGTTGAAAACTGTTGTGCTGCTTCATATTTTTATGAAAACTGATACATTTTTCCTCAGGATTCTTTAATAAGTAGTAAGCTCTTTCTAAATAGAAAGAATTCAGAATTACTTTCTTTCAGACAAAAATTGTTGAACTTTCGAAAGGTAGTGGGGGTTTTTGTCATCTACTTTAAAAACATGAACTACACTCATCAGAAATCCTCTGATAGTTTCAAACAGAACCATCTACCTTGCATTTATCTTATAGCCAAGATGTTTTATAGGTTTTACTTATATAAACCAAACTGGGAATGAGGCCTTTGGGAAGTAGCCGCCCTGACGATGTGCTGTCCAGTCTGACCTCGGTGAAAATCTACAACTTTTGAGCGTCAGCCATGTTGAGTGTGATTCATATTTGGGTTTTAATTTCTCCTCGTTTAAAAGGGGAATGCTGGGTGCTGCGGTTTTCTCATTAACAGGACATGAAAGGAGCTGTAAAGAGAGCAGCGGTGAAACCGTCCCACACTGACGTCTGTGCGTTCACACACATGGACAAGCAGACTCTTTAGACGGGCCTGGTCTTACATCCACTGCAGACGTCATAACTATCTTAAGCATCTCAACCCACCCAGCCAATCAAGACGTCATCCAGTCATCTTAGACATGCAAACATAAAAGTACTGTTTGGGGTCAATAAGATTTTTTATTTTATTTATTTAAAGAAATTGTTGTTGTTTTTTCAATGAGGACGCATTAAAAAGCACAGTAAAGCATGTGTAATACTACAAAAGATTTTTATTTAGAATAAATACAGTTTTTGAACGTTCTATTCAGCTAAGAATCCTGAAAAGAATTCACAGTTCAACAAAAATATTAAGCACCTCACAAATGTTTTCAGCAATGATAATATTAAAGGTTTCTTGTGCAGCCAATCGGCATATGAGAATGATTTCTGAACGATCATTTGACACTGAAGAAACATGTATTGTCGGCTGAAAAATCAGCTTTGCCGTAACACAAATAAATTTATATAAATATAAAAAATATTAAAATAGAAAAAAAAAAGTTATTTTAACAAAAGTACTGTTTTACTGTAGTTTTCATCAAATAAATATAGCTTTGGTTAGCATAAGACTTTTTTTTTTTCCAAAAGCATAAAAAAAAATTGCCAACCCAAACTTCTGAACTGTTTATACATGTATTTTACAGCTGAAAGTATTGTAAAAAGTGAGTTTCAGGCCAGTTGAGATAAACTTGTCACTTGTGCTTTTTTGTGTTATTATGGCAATTGTCACTAAATGTTACTATTTTCATCTTGCACACTTTGCAGTGTACAGTAGTTTTTGATGCATCATTGGTTTAAAATGATAAACAATCAGTAATATTTTGATGTAATGTTTTATGTTTTGCTCAGTGTGTACATTATGGTAAAAAAATATTGTTTTTAATTTATTTATAACTTACATTTATTTGTAATTTACATAAAACAATTAGTAGGTTTATTATATATATTTTAATTAAAAAAATAATAATAAAAACTGGTGCCAGATGGAAGTTTTGTGTTCTGAAAAAATACTGCTATTGCTTTTATATATATACAGTGGGTACGGAAAGTATTCAGACCCCCTTAAATTTTTCACTCTTTGTTATATTGCAGCCATTTGCTAAAATCATTTAAGTTAATTTTTTTTCCTCATTAATGTACACACAGCACCCCATATTGACAGAAAAACACAGAATTGTTGACATTTTTGCAGATTTATTAAAAAAGAAAAACTGAAATATCACAAGTCCTAAGTAATGGACTGTTTCAATGAGCATTCATACATTTCAGAATAACCCCCTTCCTCCCTTTTTTTGGGAGTCTGTGCATTTAAATTCCAGACTATACAGACTATTAAAACTGTATTTATTATAATATATTATATAATATATTATAATAGAGTTTTATTTATTAAACCTCTATTAAAGGGGTCATATGATGTTGCTAAAAAGAACATTATTTTGTGTATTTGGTGTAATGAAATGTGTTTATGCGGTTTAAGGTTCAAAAAACACATTATTTTCCACATACTGTACATTATTGTTTCTTTCACGACATGGCGGCGGCTGCAACAACAATACTACAGCGAGAATAAAAGTTACGCCTTCTTTCTTTGCGTGCACATTTGGGTGGCATTATGCTAATATTTCCACATAGTGATGTAGATATGTGGGGGCGTGTTAGAATGAGCCGTTTTAGGTAGGCGTGGTTGACTCTTAACTTTTATAAAGAATATCTCCTTGGATTTAAGACTTTAGTTTTTGCAACTTTACAGATCTTCTTTATGCACCAAGAGCTTGTAACACTCCAAAGAGAAAGGACAAATTGAAATCGCATCATATGACCCCTTTAATACTTATTAGTTTTGATTGTGGCTGATTGTGGAAAGTGTATTCCTGTATCTCACCTGCTCAGTTCAGAACTAAGAGTCTCCTTTTAAAAAACAACAACAGAGCTTGGATAGCATTTAAAGAATGTACAAGGAGAGTACTTAAACAGTATCCCACAGCAAGCCTGTCAGTAATGTACAGATGGGAAACAATTACAGATTAACCATTGCATTTAGGAATCGCTGATTAATGGTTGAAAAAAAAAAAACGGATGAAAAATAGAGAGAGAGCAGAACGAAAGAGGATGAGACATTGTGCACCACTGGGAGTCTGTGGTTTTCTCTCATTATGTTCCTGTTGCTCAGCCCTTTAAAAGTGCTTAAGATGATTAAGTGTGTGAGAGGCACTAGATTAGCCAATTAGTCACATCCCACGACATATCTGCATATGTACTCATGTTGTGCAGTGGGAGGTCCCTCTCTGTCTTCTTGTGTATGTGTGTGTGTTATGGGGGTCAGGTAGAAAGGCCTACACTAATTGCCCTTTCCCCAGTGAGTGTATATGTATGTAGACTCATTTAGATTCCACTGTGGTGAGCCCTCAGTTCATTTCACTGTGTTCATTATCATACTCTAATAACTAGAACTGCGGCTACAGAGAGAGATGCATGCCTAAGTGCCCTAGGGGTAGGAGGTGGGGAGGGGTGTTCAGGCTTGTGAATCAAGGGCCCTTGATTCATTTCCAGTGTCTTGAAATGACAATCTGTAATTTCAGACACTGCATCACTTGGTGCTACCCGGTGCGTCTTGTGTTTGGCAACACAGCGGTGGTATCTCTAAAGATGTGTACATGCAAAATGATATAATAAATTTTTTTTAGATAAAATAATACAGTATAGTATAATTTTTAAGCTAATGCTGCAAGCTAAAGGCTGCAGCTACAGCAATTTACAAATAGCCAAAACGGATCTTCAACAGTTCAAAATTGCTAATTTTTTCATGCCCTTTCATACACTGGTGCACAAATCTACAGGAAGACACTTTTTTCTTTTAATTTGCTGTATTATAAATGTGTTGTGCCTTTCCTGAGCATTTTTTGTTCCGTGCCTGTGCTTGTTTTGTGCATTATGTGAATGTTTTCCCCTCTCTCTGTCTTGCTTTCTCTCTGTATGATGTCATGTATGAGTAACGAGCGACGGGGCACCGATATTCATCACCCGCTCCTGCACGTGCTTGGAGGGTCTTCATTATATTAATTACTCTTATTGGAAGAATGATCATCGACCCAATCAGAATCCATCACATGCTGGTTCCCGGGGTGATCAGAATCCATCGCCAGCCGGATCCCAAGACGACTGGCCTGGTAAATGATGACAGTAGTGTACGGGCTGATGGCACACTGTACCCCACGGGGCGTTTCTTGTACATTTATTTATGTTAGCACAGGCTAGGCTAACAGCAGTGTACTGCTCGCAAGTAGTCCTTGGCCAAATTCAAGTGCAACTCATCTTAGCACAGGTTTATTAAAATTTCCCAGTGCTTTTGTTTCCAATTTTTTGAGTTTTGTGCAGCTGTGTGTACCTTAATGTGGTCCTTGGACCTTCAGAGGCAAACATATCTGATGCTAAAATGCTCTCAGCCGATGATATTGCATTTTTTCAGATCATACTTTACATTGTAGTGTCAGTTATAGTACCCTAGTGGCCTCAATTTTTCTTCCTGACAAAATTTACTTCATTTTTTTTCCTCTTTATGTTTCAAAATTTAATTTGACAGCCTCTAAACACTGCTTCAGGGCTTGTTTGGCAACACTAATTGGGTTGGATGAACCAGGGCAATCAAGTTGTATAAATTAGGCAATATAACAACGTAATCAATACACCTAAGCATGTCACTTTAACAGCGGAATTCACATTATGGAGATAAAGCTCTTAAAGCCATCATGTCATAATCAAAGAACAACTGTTTCCGATACCTCTACTGCTGCACTTGATGTTTGCTTCATGGTCAATTGACTTGGCAGTTCATCCATGCCTCTGTTAATTGAACGAGGTAAGAAGGCAAGAGTTAGAGAAACTGAGAAAGGGAGTTGGTGTAGAAAAATGTGTGCAAGAGAGAGAAAGCGATTTAGCACTAAAGCACCATTGATTAGCTGTTCAGCTTTGCAGTGCTTCTCGGCCAACTCAGCCTCATCACAGCAACACAAACACATAAACACCCAATTGGCTCATTTAGAGATGGGAGGAGCCTGTGGATAATGGACCTGGGGATTAGCCACTGTTCTTTAGCATAGATAACCAATGAAAAGCTGGTAACTCTGGTAACAAAAGCAGTAGCAAGTGTGCGTGTTTCGAATAACAGCAAGAAAAGATACGGAGGACAAAGGTGGCCACAGTGTATTCTTTCCCTGGTTTTCTCTCCCTTCTCCCACAGCTCCAATCATTCATCACCCCATCATGCCCTCTCGATGGGGTGGAACTGGCTGGGGGCTTCTGGGATGCGGTGCTGGACAGGGAATGATGGGATAGCGTAGTCGCGATGTCAGCCCTAATCCGGCACTCTCATCCACTGAGCTAAATCTTCATCTATCAGCGAGACCCTGTGCCATTAAAGCTGCAGCACACACTTACACACACACACACACACACACACATGCAGGTCAGTGGAGCATTGGGCTGGCAGATGGAGTAAATATAGATAGAATTGGTTTGATTGGAATAAAAAAGGCCAGTGAGTTCCTGTGTGGCTGTCAGAGGGTAAAGAGAATAGATGGACATGGGGGTGCCCTCTCAGTGCCTTTTCTAAACACACACACACACAGCATACACAAATACCCAAAAAATTTCCTTGCACATAAACATTTTAATCCAAAAATTATTATTAGCTCATTATCATTCTGAACAAACTGTTCACATTAACACACAAAATAAATTCTTGTGCATCTACTTTTGTAATCTGGTGCAAAAGTTCTATATCTGCAAATTATGACACATGAAGTGTAGATACAATATCAGTTAAACACTTGGACACACTTGACTGAAAGTATTTTTCTCATGGTCTTAAAACCCTTATCATCTCAAGCCTCTTTTTTTTTTTTTGGTCGAGATGGACCAGATGGTGAAAGAAATTTAGTCATCAAGTGTCTAGGAACTGAACACACAACATGCCCAAATAGCCAAGAAATTTGTTGCAATGAAACCATAAGAGTTGCAATGTAACGTAGGGGCAGATATTTTCTTCTGTATTGTGGCATACATCCGAGGGAAAGAAATTATTGAAACTGGATGCATATCTTTATATGATCTTGCAGTCATAAGATGCAGGGGTTAAGTGCACTAAATGGTTGGAGATATGCTTATGCGCAGAGAGAAGTAGGCCTATGTCTTTTCACCAGAAGTGAAATTTTGATAAAAAATTACATGGTCTAAATAAATAAATAAGCATGGGTGAATCATTTATAATAAGATCAATAACATGTATTTAAAAGAGATTTCCATTTTATGCTGACTTTAAACAGTATTTTTAGTTCAATTTAAATACTAAAACAATTATGACAAAACTTAATAAAACAGCAAAATAAGTTAAAAGTAACATACAAAAAATATAAATATTTAATTAATCATGTAATTTAATTAAGATTTTAAACGTGTGACAACTTGATGTTTTCTGATTGCTGGTGTCATATGTCATATCTGTTTTTAATTTAATTATTTTGAATGAAAAGTTTGTTACATAAACAGTAATTTCAGAAGTGAAAACGTCCTCTCCTTTCCAAAAGTTATTTGTTTGAAAATAAACACTCGTTCCGAAATCGTTTGCGATTGTAGGCTATTTGCTACCGTCAGAGCATTAGAAAAATGGCCGCCCACATTTACAACTCTTGTTCGGTGTTTACAAACCTTGTTTACAAACCTTTGATCTTTGTCTTTGATCTTTCAAGTTGTTTCATGCCACTCAGCGTGTGTTGCATGCATCAGTCCAAAAGCACTTAATTAAAATGCGCCCATCTATAAAAAAAAGTGTCTCACACGGCTCCGGGGGTGAATAAAGGCCTTCTGTAGCGAATCGATGTGTTTTTGTAAGAAAAATATCCATATTCAAAACGTAATAATCACTTTAATCTAGCTTGCGCCCACTGTTCCGCCCGGAACTGCTTCCAGTGTACAACAGTGAGTGTAAGCTACATTAAAGTGATTATTACGTTTTGAATATGGATATTTTTCTTACAAAAACGCATCGATTCGCTACAGAAGGCATTTGTTCCACCCCCCATAAACCCCCCCCCCGGAACCGTGTGAG
>NW_015637156.1:233505-238787 GCF_001515625.1 Sinocyclocheilus rhinocerous
GTGTACAACAGTGAGCGCAAGCTACATTAAAGTGATTATTACGTTTTGAATATGGATATTTTTCTTACAAAAATGCATCGATTCGCTACAGAAGGCCTTTGTTCACCCCCGGGAGCCGTGTGAGACACTTTTTTTTTTATGGATGGGCGCATTTTAACTAAGTGCTTTTGGACTGCTGCATGCAACACCCGCTGAGTGCCATGAAACAGCTTGAAAGATCAAAGACAATTTTTAATATAACTCCGACTGGATTCGTCTGAAAGAAGAAAGTCATATACACCTAGGATGACTAGAGGGTGAGTAATTTATGGGCTAATTTTCATTTTTGGGTGAACTAACCCTTTAAGCTTTATTTTTAAACGCTCCTTGAACATATCAGTTTCATATTAACAGGTTGAGCAGCTTCTTTCAAGGTGGACTGAGAAAAGGCTTTGCAAAAAGCTTGTTATGGAAGGACTGGAGTAATGCCAATTTATTGAACTTGTCAGTAAACCCACATTCAGTGAGTAGCCTATGCTGTTACTCATTTTACATGCAAAAAGCATGTTTACGTATAGGTTTTAAAGACACAGCAGCATAAAAACAAAAAGCCTGTTGTGTTTGTTGCAAGAAAAGAAACATCTAACATTGTAAGTGGGAAAATATGATTTATGACAGTTAAAAAAGACAGAAATCTTATATACTAAAATCCCAACATTTCGAATTCAGAGTTTCTAGGCGGTTATACTCCGCCACTGTATACAATTGTATCATGAATTGAATCACTGTCTGCACTCCCATTGGTAGTCAGTGCATTGTGTTACTGCTCATTTACATAAAGTACAAAAATCATATCTGTGATCACTGACATAGTTGCAAATGTCTGTTAGTGTAAAAGCCTTGTAGCATATTATACTCCAGTGTTGCCAGGTCTTGCAAAATAAAACAACTTGCAAAAGAAAAAGAAAGCAACTTTTTGTAAGTGAAAATAAGCTTTTTTAAACTTAATTTCATGATTACACACACACACACACAAACATACATAAACTTACATAACATGTGAATTAGGGTTACGTGTGTGCGCACTAACAAAGTACGTTTTTTTCTGCTTTGAACCTACAGCATAGGTTTCATGTGCTATAGTATTTATGATTATAAGCTCAATGTTGCATATTCTAAGCAGACATGGCAACACTGATACACACACACAGTTTCCAGTTTAACGGAGCACCTTGAGGCTCTATCTATCCTCTAAAGCTCATTGATTCTGTCAAGCTTCAGAATAAGAGGAGTCCATTCACCCATCTCTCTCTTTTTCTTCCCACTTCTGCTTTTACCACCCCAACATGCACTTTCCCCCCTCTACATCCCCATGCATCCATTCCTTCTCCATCTTTCTCCTCTATTATTCCCCGTTTCACTCCCTCTCACTCACTTAATATCAATATTGATTATTATCTTTTAAGAGTCATGTCTAGTCTGCAGCATAGAGAGAAGGGAGGCAGCATAGCTGTATTTTATTTCACATCATTATCATCATCATCATAATTTCTACTGTGCAGGAGTTAATACTTATCAGTGAGCATAAATTGCAAGAGGAGAGGAGAAAAGAAGGACACGAGGGAAATGAGAAGGAGGAGGAGAGGAAGACACACAACCTAAAGGACAGCCCATATTGACTGAGAAGAGGAAAGGTGTGTATGTATTCAAATTACAGAGCAACTTTATATGTTAAGTTTTCATTTTAGGCTTATTGCATTCAAATCTCATTGACCAGCATTTTAATTCATATTAATGTTGTCCAGAGAATGTGTTCTTTGAATGTGTTTTAACTTGAGTGTGTGTGTGTGTGTGTGTGTGTGTGTGTGTGTGTGTCCTTTCATGGTTGGTGCTCCATCACACCGTTTCTGATTGGTCCATGATTACTATTGACACTCTGATGATGGACATGAATAAAAGTGACTGTGATGAGATAAGACTTTTACAGGGCTATCTCTCACCCACCTTTATCACCCAGACTGTGTGTGTGTGTATGTGTGTATGAGTATTGGACAGGGCATTCATAGAACAGGGAATGAGAATAGAGTGAACTGAAAGAAAGAGAGATGGGAGCTCATATTCAGTCGTTTTTTTTTCAGTTGTCGCTGATAAATCTGATGCAGTTGACACTTTTAAAATCTGCAAAATCCATCAAAGTAGAAGTCAGCCATTAATACCCATATACATTATTGTTCAAAGTATTTCTTGCTGCCATTTATGAATTTTGTGCATGTAAGGGAACTGTAAATCTGCTTGCGGTATGCGGTTTGTGTACTTGTCTGTAAAACTGACCCTGGATGTATTATTTGAAAAGGGGATGATCTTGCAGTTCGTGAAACAACATTTTCCAGTAGGCGAAAGAGAGACAGAATAGAGAGAGAGAGTAAAATAGACAGAGAGAAACTCAAGAGGTCAACTGATTGTAAGAGAGACCCATAAAAGTTCCATTAACCTGTTCAGAGTTAAGAGCTTGTTCGGCTTAGCTACAGACAACTAGCACAAACAGAACATCACCATAAAAACCAAACACACATACAGGTTATACTCAGAACCCTTCTATCCTTAACATACTTTATCTGGCCTGAATTCCTCTGAATGAGTCACAACACAGAGACGCCAGTGTGTGTCTGTGTGTGTGTGTGTGTGTGTGTGTGTGTGTGTGTGTGAGTAAGTTTGTATGTGCATGATTTAATGTGCTTGACTCCCACACTCAAAGTGAGTGGCTCAAACACAAACAGTGAGTTATCTTTAAAGTTCTCCATTAAAGATGGAAATATCAGATCCACCCTCCACTTCCATCCCTTGTTCTTTCATCCCTTCATTCCTATTCTTCCCCTTTTCAAAAATCTATTCTTATTCCATTGGAGCCAAAGTTGCGTAACACGTACTTGAGTCAGAGGCCTTTTTTGTGTTTTTATTAGAGTCATTTTCTGTGTTTAACTCTTTCAGTCAGTGATGGAAGATCATTTAGAGTTAATATTCAGTGTCACTGAAATAACATGCGTGTAACATAAATATATGATATGTAAGTCTTGTCACTGCCATAACTAAAATAGCAAGTATTTATGTCACAGAAATAAAAGTTATTGTCATGCTGCTATTAAATGAATGCTGCTTAATTCCTGAATTTTCTTGAATTTCGCAAACAGAATTCCAATTTAATATATAGAATTAAATAAATTAAATGTGAACAAAATTACTGTAATTTTTAAACAGAAAAGCAAAGATTGTCAAGACACTTTGTAAGCCTTGAAATTTGAAGATATCTGTCTAGAGAAATAGTTAGATATTTAAGATACCACCTATAGAAATTTGTATTTTAATTTATATTATTAACTTTTTGAACCAGGGTGCACTAGAATACATTACCTGTGTTGAATTTTGTTGAATAACAATTCAGTCAAATTCCTTTTCCTGTCATTTCAATTCAATTTTGAATTCAAACTTAAGTATTTCAGTTCTGAATTTTGCATAACCCTGGAATTGTTGCCGTAACGCTTCATTTCTCTTATGTTTTCTATGTGACTTAATGCTGTCCATGTAAAAATGTCATGGTCATGCTTACTGAAATCTATGAAAGCCTTGCTTGGTCCCATCTGAACACAAAAGAAGATGTTTTGAAGAACCAAACAGTTGTTGGTCCCCATTGACTTCCATAGTAGGGAAAGAAATGCTATGAAAGTCAGTGGAGACCATCAACTGTTTGATTACCAGTATTCTTCAATATATATCATAACCAAAGGATTAAAGACTCCAGATACAAAAGAATATCTTCTTTTACGTTCAACATAAGAAAGAAACTTATACAGGTTTGGAATGGCATGAGGGTGAGTAAATCATGACAAAATCTTCATTTTGGGGTGAACTATTCCTTTAATACAGTCTAATGAAAGCTTGAGCAAGCAGCTTAGCCACTGCACATAGCTCATGTCTTGAATCTTTAACAGCAGCTAGCGTGTAGAGGGGGAAAACCAGGACACCCCTGTCATGCGCCAATGATTCTCCTGTCAGTGTGCGCCTTGTCCTGTTGCCTTCTGGGGGTTGGGGGTTGGAGCATATCGGACACAAGTAAAAGGGCCAGAGAGCTGTAATGAAAACACATCACTTGTTCCCAGGGCTACACTATCACACACATACAGTTCTTGCGTACACGCTTATTCTTGTGTAACATTCACCAGCAACATTCACCTCTCATCATCCGTTCTAAAAGTTTAGGTGGAATATTTCTCTTTATTAGCAAATGTCAATCGAGTATAAATGCTGTCAGAGTACTTGTGTTTGAAAACATTCTTGAACTGTAAATTTTTGTAAAGTATATGTTGAGATGCTTAAGTTAAGTTGTTTTGATATTTGACAATGTTATAGATTTCTTCTCTGATAAAGGACTGAGAAAAGATGGGAAAACTCGGGATTTGGCGTGGTTGCCGTGCAGCTCGACGGCATGGTTGCTGAGTAATAAAGCGTAGTGCTGTAAAATAAAACGAGGTGTGGGAAGAGCTGGAGAGCACTGCAAAGCCATTGGCTCCCTGAGTCATCATAAAACAATAACTCATTCCCATAAAACAAAGTGCTTATTAAATTATTTTAAACAATATTGCATGATTTGAGCACACTGAGCTGAGCTTCACTCTTACAGCTGCATGAGAAAATAGAAAATAAATTGATTTATTGTCACTTACCATTGTACATAATGTAAACACAGTAAATTAAGATATAGATATTTTGTGATTACAATACAGTTGTTGTAGGTATAATCTTTCCAAACCCATAATGGAGAATTTAACAGATAGAAGTAATTTTATGAATAAAATATAATAATATAATAAACTGAATTGTCAAGTTTGCAATACAAAAATGGATAGATTAGAAACAATACCTAATAAAAATCTGATTATAATTTATACATTTGGTAAATTACATATTGAAAAGAGAACACAAGATCGGTTTGTCTCAAGTCAGATGGATATTGGAACTGTACTATTGTTGCAATAGACATTCAGGGTCACACAATGTAATTTATTTGCGTTAGCAGACTAGTGCAGAGACATAATAAAGGGGTGGAGTTACTATCTGAAAAAACAGACAACCATGACTTTGACTATTGATTTTATATTGTTGGTGCTGATTTGAACATAAACAGCGTATCCGCGTGGTCCTTTGATTTAAACGTAAACAGCGTACCCGCGTGGCGCAGCTGACACAAAACAGCATACACAATTTACGTTCAGTGGATACTCTCCAAAATGGCGCTAGGGTGACGCGGA
>NW_015637156.1:239287-239514 GCF_001515625.1 Sinocyclocheilus rhinocerous
TGGCGCAGCTGACACAAAACAGCATACACAATTTACGTTCAGTGGATACTCTCCAAAATGGCGCTAGGGTGACGCGGATGAGACGAATCGTTGAATAAAGTCGTTTTTTTGTTTTTCTTTTGCGCTCAAAAAGTATTCTCGTAGCTTTGTAAAATTACGGTTGAAACCCTGATGTCACATGGATTATGTTACCGATGTCCTTGCTACGTTTCTGGACGTTGATCGTG
>NW_015637156.1:239690-240278 GCF_001515625.1 Sinocyclocheilus rhinocerous
CTCTCGGATTTCATCAAAAATATCTTAATTTGTGTTCCGAAAATGAACGAAGGTCTTATAGGTTTGGAACAACACAAGGGTGAGAAATTAATGACAAAATTTTCATTTTTGGGTGAACTATCCCTTTAAATGCAATGTAAAGCATCTTTCCTAATAGAGTCTACATAATGCATAAATGTAAAATATTTGCATAATTATATCAATTTGGATTCCGTTCCATTATCTAATGAGTTTGTTTTGGCATTTGATAATCATAAAATGTTTTCTCTGATCACTCAGGTATACCTCTGGATTCAGTAGTACATTCAGAAAAGCATGTAAGCTGCTTGGAAGGTGAAATTAACAGAGGAAGCACCAAATTTGTATCTTCTCCCTCCTGAGACAAAATTGTTAAGGTATGCTCATAATTTGTTTTTGTGGATTTTAAAGGGGTCATATGATGCGATTTAAATTTTTCCTTTCTCTTTGAAGTGTTACAAGCTCTTGGTGCATAAAGAAGATCTGTAAAGTTGCAAAGACTAAAGTCTCAAATCCAAAGAGATATTCTTTATAAAAGTTAAGAGTCAACCACGCCTACCTAAAACGGCT
>NW_015637156.1:240345-281065 GCF_001515625.1 Sinocyclocheilus rhinocerous
GGCGGGGCATAGAGGAGAAACAATAATGTACAGTATGTGGAAAATAATGTGTTTTTTTAACCTTAAACCTTAAAACACATTTCATTACACCAAATACACAAAATAATGTTCTTTTTAGCAACATCATATCGCCCCTTTAATAACAACCTCCTAAGCAATGATCCTACGGTCCATGTTGCACCCTAACCAGTAGGAGATTCTGGGTGCATCTCAGCTCTGAGCATTGACCAGGTTAAACACATTGCTTGGCCTCTGTCTCTCTCCCTCTCACTGGTAAATGAAGAATGTGGGGGCATCGACCAGCCGCTCTTCTGATATGTGAATCCATCAGTATAGGCAATGAAGAGCTGGACAGAGCTACTATTACCGCTGCAGCTACCAAAGAAGGCCACAGTAGATCTATATAGAACAAGACAGAAAGAGAGATAGAATTAGAGAGGGAGAGAGGAGAATAATTCTACTGGGGTTTATAGCTAGAAATTATTTATGGCTCTCTGTGGTGAAATTGACCATACATCCTTAATTGTACGTTGATGGCCGTGAACAAAACACTGAACAGTAGTGTTCCAATACAGCACTGAATATATAATTTGACTGTGTACAACACACCAATATGATTTTAATCTAAATTCTAAAGATTCCCAAAACACATACAACAGTGTAACAGTATGTAGTCATTCAGATTTATAGTATCCTTCTGCAAATAAATAAACATTTCCATTTACTGTTTAGCCTTAAAAATATTGCTCATTGTTGACAGTTATGCTGAAAGTCTTGACAGATTTTGATGGATGTTATGTTGTATCTGGAGTCTTTTCTCCTTTGGTTCTCTTTCATGGAGAATCTACAACACAATTTTTGTGTACCTGCATGATTCTGGTTTTCATTTAAGGATGCAGTAAGGTTTTCAAGTCTGATTCTGTAGTGCCCAGCCCAGGCAATGCACATTTAGGATATCTATGCCTGTCTGGCACATACAGTGGGTACGGAAAGTATTCAGACCCCCTTAAATTTTTCACTCTTTGTTATATTGCAGCCATTTGCTAAAATCATTTAAGTTAATTTTTTTTCCTCATTAATGTACACACAGCACCCCATATTGACAGAAAAACACAGAATTGTTGACATTTTTGCAAATTTATTAAAAAAGAAAAACTGAAAAATGCTCAGTATTTGGGGTGCTGTGTGTACATTAATGAGGAAAAAAAATTAACTTAAATGATTTTAGCAAATGGCTGCAATATAACAAAGAGCGAAAAATTTAAGGGGGTCTGAATACTTTCCGTACCCACTGTATAGATTAGGTCTTGGAGCCTCTACTAATATATAAAGCCACTGTTTTAAATGATTATTTTGGTGCTCAGTTGGAATTGGATCTGCATTTTGCAGGAAGGTAGATCTCCAGAGCAGGACTGAGCGTGTGTTTATGTGATTATGTTAATTCCTGTGGTTAAAAAACCCACCTCAGCAGCATGGTTTTCTCAGTAGATCAATGTATGCTTTAGAGAAAATCCAATTACATTCCCTTGTCGAGCAAAAGCGATAGCAAATTTTTAATTCATTTATTTTGATGTACAACAGCATGATTGATTTTGGAATATGATATGTACCTCTGGTTTTATTTAGGCTTGCTGAGGAAATGCTTGGGATATTAATTATAACCTAGTCCAAATTTTAATTAAATCTAAATTATTAGATGAAATTTTACAAATGTTTCTAACTGTGAACATACCATGACACTATTGTTTGAAATCTTGTTTAGATTAATATTCAGATGTTTAACTTCTACTGCCTCTTGTGTTTCTATACCAATGTTTTGCTTGAGTTCTCTGAAATGACTAATGATGTGACTTTATGTAGGTAATTGATTGCTTTGGTACCAACAGAACAGATTCAAATATAAAGACAAGTATAGGTTCTTTAGAGGACTGAATAGACAGCAGTGTACTGAAAGCTTAAATTCAGTGATATTTCTAAAATAGGCTATATTTGGAAGTTGGATATATTTCAATTTCAAGACTAGAGTATAGCAGAAGGTTTGGAAAACTGTCAGCCCATATCTTACAGTGTGGTGCAGATTTGTTTAATATTCTTAAAGACACATCTAAATGATATTATTTTGAAAAACATTAGCTCATACTAAAAATCTCATACTAGTGAAAAATAAGGTTCATTTTGGAAGATATTCTCAGCTATATAAGAGGTTGCAAATTTGACTTAATGTGACGTAAAATATCAGAAAGAGAGATAGAATCTTAATATTATTTAAAATATCAGTTTATTGATTTACCCCTGATCAAGACTGCTTTGGAGACAGAAAATGCCCTATTCACCTGTAATACATTGGAGGAGGAACCCTAATTTGCTAAGCAACGCTAGAAGATTAACTTGAAGCCTGTCAGCAGGCCCAAGTTGACTGCTTTGGCAAACAGGGTAATGGAGAATAAACTGTGCTGAAAGAAATGCTGTAAATAAAGACATGCTCTACAATAACATACGCTAAGCGGATCAGTTCTATACCAAATAAAACGGTACCCATCATGCTTTGTTCTCTCTCGGATAAATTACAAAGGGTATTTTTTTTTTGGCCTGCCTGACTGTTTCCTCAACTTGGACTCACTGTCTCCGGTACGCCGTAATAACGCTGATAGACGCCAGAGGAATATGACTTTCACACACCCGATTGATTTAATGTGACCTCTACTTTCTTAATGCTATTGAATGCCTATTTAACCAGATGAAGGCTCAGATTGTCCCGTACACTTGCGCATTAATTCCCCATTCATCATCATTAGGCAGTGAGCGGTCCATTCACGCCTTGCTCTGCCTGCTGTAAATTAGAACGTAAACAGGCTTTTAAACAGTCGCCGCTTTGAGATGCGCTCTAACTGACAGATGCGCGGTACCGCCCCAGCCTATTGTCGCTCCAGAAAAAAAGGAAACGAGATGTCAAATCTCATTCTCACAATATAGTCATACAGATCTTTACCACTGTTTTTGTTTCACTTTTGGTGTGTAATGTGATCATGGTTACAAACATGTTTTTGGATTTCTAGATGATGGACATGCAACCTAAATGTGCATAGGATACATCAAAGTACAGATTAATCAGATGGCTGTAATATTATTCTGCTCCTAGGCACTGAAAATAAACTACATGAACTGACAGATTTCTTTTTAACACACGTGCAGGTAAGCTGGCTTTGGGTACGCGCATAAAATGTCACATTTTAGGTATCGAACAAGCTTAAATTTATTAGACGGTGGTGAACTATCAGTCCGATATGGTTTTTAGATTTTTATTTCTTTTATTTTTAATTGTCAATTTTGTCGTTGGCCATTTCTTATAGGCTACCTTCGCCGTAGGTAATTTAATGTAACAACCAGACATAAATCCGTCTTTGAGTTAACTGCTCCGGTTTAAATGGCATATTATTCCAAACATATGCATTTTAATCAACTTGGTCACACTTACAAGAACTGCTTCTAATAAGGCCATCAATCACATGCGCAACCAGGACCTTCTGGCTTGGGCTCGTGTGTGTAGGAGGAGGTGAATTATTTGGGCAGCGATCACTAGAAATTGTTGACATTTTGTTTGTAAAATAGAAGATGAAAAGAGCGATTAAAATTCAAAACACCTCGTTTCAATGAATCAAAAACCTCTTTGTAAATATAGGCCTAGTTAAAACTGACTGAAACATGATATAGCACGTGCACGGTTAATGGGGGGAAACAAACAGTAAGATTATTATTGTCTGTTATTTTTCCCTAGCAAATAGGCTAGCTTTAATTGCAATAACTTATGTTCTGAAAATTGTAATAATTTTAAGGTTGTCTACTTGTTTTTCGTTGTGTAATTCTGCTCGTTGGAAAGTGGGAGTCAGTTTTGATCTCATTTTAATATTCTAGTTTGTGCTTTGGCGGTTCCACGTGTGGTGGTTAGACGCAATATCCAGCCTTCTCTATTATGTCCAGAAAGCTTCAATTTGCCGCTCCAGGTGCCACAATTACGCGGACAACCCAGCTAATTAACGTGAGTTGATTGGTGAGGTGGAGGCATCATCGATCTTTTGCATTCCAATATCTCCACAAGACATTTAATTCCAATCTTTCTATTAACAGCGCCGGAATATGGCTTCTACTGGGTGCCCAGGGACTACTTACAGCTCGTTCAGATCAAGAGGTCCAGTTGTGTCCAAGTTATTAGATCATTTCAGTGTTTCAGAAGAAAATAATAGAGGCCATATAAGAGATAAAGGTGACAACGCACTGTAAATTTAAAGCAATACATGGTGTCATGTTGAAGATTGTTGCTGTCGTACTTTTATTGTCGAAGCCTACGTGTCGGCTTTTATTAATTTTCGTTCTAAGATTCTTCACATCAGACTGATTTGTTGCTTGTTTGTCTTCCAGAAATCCTAGAAAGATACATGTATAGAATAGATAGTGAATAGATTAAACTGATCTACACATCGTCGAGAAAATAGCTTACAGTGTTTCATCATTAATAGCGTAAAATATTTTCAGTATATACCATTTTTGTTTCAAGAATAAGCATTAGTCACTCTACACTTTTCGTTTGAAATAGTTTATTATTAAATTGAATTTAATCAGAACACTACTGACCCATTTTCGCGCATTTTCCAAAACCTGAAATCAACTGAGCAGAATAGCCTACGTAAACTGTACATTTAAAAAAAAAACTTGATGCAGGAGTTGAACTCAAAATACATAAACATTGCGGTCAATAAATCAATAAATAATGCCACGTCTGATGATGTCCATAAATATTAGCTCATTTATGCTTGATTTATCATTTTACTTGTGTGTGTGTGTGTGTTTATTTGTATTGTGTGTCTCAGTGTGAAGGTGAAGCCAACAGCAAGGCCGGAAAGAGACGATACGGGATGGGGGTATTCAGCTGACGGTATGCGGGTAAGACAGGCATCTCTGGCTTGCCCCAATTTGCCGCATGTGATTGTCCAATGGATCTCTAGCGCATGTTCTCCCGTCAAACAAGCAAACCTCGCATGGAGCTTCTTAATCCGCTCCCCTGGTGCCTTGTTACCGGTTTGGCAGACAAGTCTCTGAGCGTGCAGCATTATCATTAATTCAACATTCAAAATTTCTCCCTTCCGAATACATCACTCCTTAATTTCCCTCGCATCTGCACATTTCGGTGTGCTACCGGGACCGGGTGTTCGTGGAGGAGGAATAATGAGCCAACCGTGCTCGGTTAACAAATCCCCTTGTTAAAAAGCTAGATGAAAAACATCGTTTTAATGTGAAAGAAACTGCATGTGGGTCAATTTGTATGGGTATGTATGAAAGAGTAGCCTATAAATTATGATTTTTGCGCTATCCTGCAGTCATTTAAAAAAAAAAATACATTTCCTTGTCTCCTATCACATTTTTGTTTATAGGGTGTAGTACTTAAAATGTATTTGAGTTAATATGATATCTCTGTTATCAATATCTAATTTCTCCAAAGATTATTTAAAAGTCCGTGGCCTGACAGTGTATAAGTAGACTCTCGTCTGCACAACATATAGCTTCATAACTGGAAAACATCCAGTTTCGAAACTTGACTAAAGCAGATTGCTGTTGTGTGCAAGCTGCTTTAAGTAGTTCATGCGATGACTTATTAAATACTGTCAATGTGCCCAAAGCTGATCCGGATAGTACCCGAAGAAACTATAGCCTCCTGCTGTCGTCTTATCTTGTTAGTGGCACTTCCTCCCTCTGGTCCAAAGACACTGAAGATGATTTGCTGATGACTGCTGGCGAGAACGTGAGGAAGGCCTCAGTCCTGGTCGTGGGCGAACACGAGAAGTCTGCGTTGCTGGACCTATGTGGGAGCCCGTTTGACTGACTGGCAGCGTGACAGGCAAGGCAAGAGCATGGGCTTCCCCCGGGACCAAGCCCATGACCCGGGCTGGGGTACAGTGATGGGTGTCTGAAGGCGCACAGCAGCTCAGGACGCGGGTATGGATGCGAAAGCACCCGAAAACTGTCCAGCGAGCGCAGAGGATTGGAGAATGGACCCCCGGTGGCAGAGGCTGAACCTGCAGTCACACCGCTGAGTGGAGAGTAGTATGGTAGAGGAAGGTGAGATTGAAACGGATAGGGCAGGCTGCCGGTAGCTGCAGCATGGCTCATCATATAGGTGTAAAAGGCGGGGTCGGCAGGATGCGGCCAAGTCATAGCCAACCGCTGTCTCTTGTCCTTCATGCGACGGTTCTGAAACCAAACCTGTAACCAAAAGTAGCAAAGTAGGCATAAGGTAATATAGGCCTAGTGCATGTAGGCACTAGCCAATTTCGATGAGCAATAAACCAAGAGAAATGGTCCCATAATTAAACAATAAGAGGTCAGACATCTTTTATAGAATTGTGTTTTGTAACTTTTTAAAATTCTCATCGTTTGATGAGCCTGCTCGTATTGATTGATTTATGGAGCAATCTTGGCGGGGTTATTTTTATATCCATAGTAGCTCGATGGTAATCTATCAGGCCACCTTTATCAAAATAAATATCTAAAAATGAACGTAAAATAGAATCGGAGGCGCAGTGCATTACCTTTATTGTTGTTTCCGGTAAATTTAAGGCAGCTGCCAACTCGCACCTACGTGGCCTGGACACGTAATTTTCCCGGTAAAACTCTTTCTCCAGTCGTGCTACCTGCTCCCTCGTGAATGCTGTTCGATACCTTCGCATCTGGTCAGAACCATAGTTGAGAGCACCGGGGCCTGAGTCCATCTTATTGTCCACACCGACTTCTTTACCGCCCATTGCCAGTCCTTACAGGAAAAAAAAAATCATTAGTGACATAACATTTTAGGACATAGGTCACTGGTTACCGATTTATTATTATAGCGTTCATACTGTATTGCTTGCGAATTTAATTCGATATATATTTTTAATATTACTGAGATTTCTAACAAATAGCCAAAATAGCTAGCGCAAAAAAAAAAAAAAAAACAAGCTCAGAGATAGAGATTGCATGTTTTATTAGCTCTTCTCCATCAGTGTCCATTGGCGAAAAGCTGATAAAACATGCTGTCTCAGTCTCTGAAAATATTATTATTATTACCAAAATATAAACTAAACAAATAACTTGATTTGATAATACATTTAATTGAACGAATGTGCACGTCCGAGGAAAATTATTTGAATCATTCCTTTGTTGATTTGTGTATTAAGAATAGCTGTATACTTCATTTATTTGTCTTTAAATAATACGTTTAAATAAGAAAACAAAAAGGTACGAACAGACTCCGTAGTTAAGCATTTATTACATTATTATGTTAAAGTTAAATTCAAACGTTTTGCAATGGACATTCTTAAACATTGTTTTTTTAATAAGCCAGCAATTTCACCAAAAAAAAAAAAAGTTATTGAGATGTTGCAGATTGGTGTAAGATGATTTGACAACTTGTTAAAGCCTGGACAACACCCCAGATACACTGTGGCCTTGTAATTGACTCGTTAATTCAAAAAGCTTGCAATAACGTAACAGGAGCTGACAATCGAACGCTCTCACAAACAGTGGGCTACAAGTCAGATCGATTAAGCGTGGTAATTTGGTCGCTTGTTTTCTTAATAATTTCACTCAATTTAGAAACAAGAGAAGAAAATAAGAATAAATAAATTCAAATAAACAATAATACTATGAGCCGCAGTTTTTACCTTGTCCACTCGGGTAATCCATGCTCTCTGGGGTACAACTGACATCTATTTCCTCATAGAGGTCTGATTCCGCATCTGAGCTGCTGGCATCTTTGTTAGGGATGTCTGACAAATCTCTATCCGGCGCGGAGGGCTTGCTAGCAAGTGACACATCTCCGTACTTTCCGCTACGTTGTCCCATTGTCGCGTCATACACTAGGTTTTGCGAAGAAGGCACGGGGTTTAGGCTGTTCTGGTTCATTGGTTTGTCCGGTAGATTGCGCATGGGGTCTCCAGTAGCCTCCGTCGAATTAGAGCCAGTTTTGGAAGACAGTGTGCCAACCTGACCACCCTCGGCGCGCATCAGCATGTCCTTAGCGCTGTCCATAACCGTTAGACGAGAGCAAATTGCCAGATCTCCTGGAGCTTGGTAAGACAGTTTGGAGCAGCAAACGCAGACGAGAAGCTGTGCGATGCGAGCGCGCGAGAGTGCTGCACGAACTCTGGGAGGGATCACCATTGCCCTCTCTCTCCTCAAGCGCTGTCATTCTTAATAGGGCAGTCGTCATAATAGAAGGCTCAGTGACGCCACACGTCGATTTAGAGTGAATAAACAGAGCGGGAGAGTAGTCTAGCAGAGACTAGAGGTGAATTCAAGGCTATAACACAAAACATCACCAACGGCACATCACCAGCTAAATACTAGAAGCATGTAAGATGCGCATCTTGTACATTTAAGTTACAAGATAATTACACTTTTTGGTTGAGTCATACAAAGTGTTTGACTATTCATGTATTTTCTTCTTAGAATTTTTTTTCACTGTTTGTTAACTTATTTTTAACTGATGTTGATACTCACAGTAGACCCAATAATAACCAGAATGTCAAGACATTTTTGCTTCACTGAACTCTGATAATTTGGTTAAATAATATTCTCACATAAGAGAAGAAAAAATGGTTGAGGGCTTTTTTGATGGCTGAAAAAAACTAATGTCCATTAAAGAGGACAGTCAAGGTTTGAATAATGTGATAGAACGCAGATATGGTCAAACCCTATCTATTATCGCCCTGTCTTGAGCCCCCTGGATAAGAAGGAGTCATAATGGCAGCCTTTCGGAATATATTAGCACATGTTCTTCGCCGATCAACACAGTCAGTGCGCGTTAGAAGACGTCAGACTGAATGGGAATATTCCAAAGATGAGGAGGGCTGTCTCTCTGCCAGCAGCGTAATTTGAAGTGTACAAGTTCCATCCTTTCTTGTTTCAGCGCACCATCTCAGTCACGCTCTCTTCCCTTCGCTCTTTCTCCCGCCCTAACTCGATCTTCCAAAGTGGTGTCAAGTAAAGTGCAAAAAGGTCAGGTCCTCGTGACCAAGAGTAAGAATAACAGGCTATTTGACATTTAATTAGATTTGTTTGAGCCGCGCCAACAATGCATAGCCTACCCTCACCGCCTGCTGGCGGGAGGCAGCTGTCCAGTTTCATTTTCTGGAATATGTTTCAATTTGAACTTTCCAGGATTCAAATGATTAGTCTAGTCACAATTATTAGAGCACATTAATTTCACAATAGTAGCATATATTTGTGTCATTCATGCCGATATCAAATGAACCATAATAAAAGTAATAAAATAATGATGGAGCAGATAAAATATTGATCTTCAAATCCTGCCCATCATTACAAAATGCAAAATAGTTGTTTTTGTCTTATAGAATCCAATTTTACGTTGTTTTTAGCATATGTATTTATGATAATCTTCATAAATACGTTTTCAGTGTTTTCTTTATAGAATTTATATTTGACATTATTTATTAGATCTCATTGTCTTGTTTTATTTTTTAGACATGTTTACATTTAGTTTTATGTTCATGTCTTACATAGTTGAAAGCATGGTAGCAGACTGAAATGGACAAAGTTCAAAATCCTGTTCTGTGTCTTGGTCATTGACAAAACCAACACTTTAATGATGGTAAGGCTTATGAGTTTCGGGCTCCAGGAGACGAGTCTGTTGGGTATATTTTAACATAGGTTATGCAAAGATAACCTAGCGCACTGCTTGCTTTCAGGGAGGAGGCCACTCCCTCCTGCTTTGATGTCGGAGTTCAGGCAGTAAAAATTCACAACAAGCTGTGATGAAGTTCAAAAGCTTTAAAGAATATAGCCTCGGGAGGTTTTAACTTGATATTACTTCTCAACCCAAATAGCTTTAATCGTTTTTGGTGGCGTAATATAGCCCGCTACAACTGCGTGGCCTTTCCTTATAACCGCACTTAACAACACCGATGATGCACCACAGAGGCAGCAATAGGATCATAACCTACTGGGATGTAATTAGTTCGACTTCTTTATCTTAATTGCAGGCTAACAACCCTCTCTCTGAAAAACAAGAGACGTTTTCCGAAAATAAGCCCAAATGTTTTCATTAAAATACAATATTTAATTTTAATTCGGCTACGTTCATTAAAATAGGCTAATTAAAATGCTCATGTAGGCTATTTCTTTCTACAGAGAGCAAGTAGCCAGGTTAAGAGTTAATTAATAGAGTATTTTTTTAATGTTGTAATTGGGTTTTTTTTTCGTTTAAAAGGCTTTGTTGGAAACGGTGATTAGGCCTATGCCTACGTCACTACCATCTTCTCATTTCTCATCATTCTTCGTCCATGTTCTCCCTCTCTCGTTTAGCGTATGGGAAATCCGGGGACGTTTTACAAGCGCTTCTACACATAACCGCCTTGAGTAGATGGGACACGCATGTTGGAGAGTGACGTCAAACGCTCTATTTGTGTGGCCGCTGTGGCACAATCATCAAAGCTGTCCTCGTGCGCCCTCGTCTGTTGGAAAAAATAAGATCTCTCTCTCTCTCTCTCTCTCGCTTTCTCTCAGTGGTCAATTTTGGTGTTCCTTATTGACAAGGAAAAACCGTACATTTGTCTTCCAAAAACATTTGAGACATAGCTACCTATAACGAGAACATGTGAGATATCATAAAATAATACATTTGAAGTAAACTGATGGTGCAAATAAAAAGTAATGTTAACAAATAAAATATGAGTAGTGCACAAAATGTAAAATAAAATGAGTTAACAGTGCAGAGTACTCTGCAGCAGCTTTCCTGTAGCGCAATATAGTTATAGCACTAGCAACCCGGGTCCTGGTTTCAAAAATGTGTAAATGTGAACTAAATAAGTAGAAAGAATAATTCAACTAAGAAATATTAACTGTGCAAGTAATTCTAGTTAGTTCCTTATAGAAGGGCAAACTTAAAATGAATAATTTTATTGTAATGAGCATAAAGTTGAATTAAGGAGACAGATTCAGTAGTCTTATTATGGCAGGCAGACATACAATATTTCACAGCAGTGCTTGTGTCAAGGTTGTCAGATGTGCAGTGTATCCTTTTAAACATTTACAGGATGTCCCTGTGTTTTGTAGATTTTGTCAGAAAATGAAGTTGTGTCTTCTGTATTGATCACAGTGTGGGCACAACCTTTCCGCTTGTGGCAGCCATGTTTTCATGTCCTTTTCTAGTGAGGCTGTTTTTGAGGCTTTACTTTATAAAGGTGACTTTCATTTTTTTCCAAATGATGTGCTTTCTATGTATGACCAGATAGTATTTTACTTTGTTGTTGTGTTTCCCAATGGGTGATCTAATTTTGTTTTAATTTTTGTTGTAATTTGTCAGTGTGATGGGGGTTAGATGTTAATGAAACATCAGGACTTAAACTAGTTGTCACTCTTGGTACTGCAGAGCTTTATAAAATGTTTTCAGAATGTGATTAATTCCTTATTAACCGGACTTTTGCTTAGCTGTGGTTTTGTCATGTTTCTTGGTCTTTCGTGGACCCTTTTTAGCTTGCAAAAAGATAATTATGTATTAATGCATCCATTTTCTCTCTCTAATACTGCGCTAATACTTCGGTATAGCCTACTTTGTATTTCAACAAGAGGTGCCGTCCAATCTTTAAGGTAATACAGTGAGGAATAAAAGGTATAGATTTCAAAACAAACCTAATTGCGTAAAATTGTTAATAAAGCAATTTGATTTCATTTGACTAAATCAGTATGTTTGGGCTCACAAATGTGGACCCTTGTGTCTTATTTTGTGTACATTCCTACACCGCCAATAAACCTTTTTGTGGGCGGACCTTTCAGGCGTCCTTGAACTTTAAACAATCATATATTTGTCATTCTCTCCTGGAAAGCGCAGGCACATTTACTGCATCCTGTACATTTTTGTACAGTCAAGTCTTTAAAGTTGCTATATCGACGAGTTTGTGGGCTAGACTTCCTTGAATATATTAATTTCATAAATTACTCCCACACTGTGTTGCTCATTCCACAAAAACCTGATAATATTCTGGCAATTTACAAGGGTTATTCTCCTCAGTTATCTATTAATAATGATACTGGTTCTGTAATTACGACTGCCTTCTTTGTCTGACACGTTTTTTCTCGAACGACAGAAATTTCAACACAAAGTTTCCTTACGAGAAACAGCATCTTAGCAAGTTTATGTACGTTTACCATTTTATTTTGTAGTGTATTCTCAATTCTACATTTTTTCCCCCACGAAGCTTACTTAGCAATATCCATGTTGTCATTTGCATTCGCTTTCAGTGTGAAACAGATGTAGGCCTACTATCACCTGTAAGCCTATTAATCAGTAAGTAATTTAGTGGAGCAGATAAGCATCATATTTAAAGGGATAGTTCACCCAAAAATGGTTCAAAAATTATGTCATTATTTACTCTCATGTCTTACCCTCATGTCGTTCCAAACCCGTAAGACCTCCGTTCATCTTCGGAACACAAATTAAGATATCTGTGAAGGAATCTGAGAACTCTCTGGCCCTCCTATAGACAGCAAGGGTCCTTACACGATCGAGGTCCAGAGACGTAGCAAGGAGATCGGTAAAATAATCCATGTGACATCAGGGGTTCAACCGTATTTTTAGGAAGCTACAGAATACTTTTTGATCGCAAAAGAAAGAAAAAAAACCCGACTTTATTCAATGTCTCCTCCGCATCACCCAGCGCCATTTTGGAGAGTATCCACTGAACGTAAATTGCCTATGCTGTTTTGTGTCAGCTGCGCCACGCGGATACGTTGTTTTCGTTCAAATCAAAGCGTAAACTACATAAACAGCGTATCCGCGTGGCACAGCTGAGCTGACACAAAACAGCATTGTGTTGAATAAAGCAAAACAGCAACAACGAATTGCAAAACAGCAACGAGGAATTGTTGAACAAAAGTCGTTATTTTTTTTCTTTTGCGCTCAAAAAGTATTCTCGTAGCTTTGTAAAATTACGGTTGAACCCCTGATGTCACATGGATTATTTTACCGATGTCCTTGCTATGTTTCTGGGCCTTGATCGTGTAAGGACCCTTGCTGTCTATGGGAGGGTCAGAGAGCTCTCAGATTCCATCAAAAATATTTTAATTTGTGTTCCGAAAATGAACGGAGGTCTTACGGGTTTGGAACAACATGAGGGGGGGTAATTAATGATTAATGAATTTTCATTTTTGGGTGAACTATCCCTTAAACTGTTATCAGAAAAATGTTGAAGAGATGACAAATTATTTCACTTCCAGTGTCAAGTGTTTCCTCTTGGTTAACAGGGTTGATTTAGGTGATCTTTTCTTTGTAGAATATATAAGATCACGTAACTAAACCTGATCTCTAGTTTATTGTGGTTTCTTATTGACAAATATTTTTTCCTTGTCAGGTTTAGTGGGATTAAATAACATAATAGACTCATATGTTGCGGTTTCCGTAATTCGGGTGTGAGGGCAGATCAGAGGGGAATTTTAGGCCTAGTCGCGCGTCGCCGCCCATAGTGCTTACCAAACTTCCGCTAGAGGTTTAACAGCTGTGCCCAACTTGAACTTGACCATGGCGAGCACAGAATGTCGTCGCCACCTCCCCATTTTAAAAGTTTCAGAGGGCGATTTTTCTTTTAATATGTGGCCAGTGTCAGCAGAAATGTGTAGTAATTTAATAGCTTACTCTTCAAGCAGAACTATTGCACAAAAGGTGCATTGTGTCAAAAAGAACACCTTCTACCACACGTCTGCAGTGATCCAGTGGCCAACTAAAGGACGCTTATCTTACTTAGAAGAGTCGAATGTCAAAACGCGCACTTTGGTTTCCATTTATCATAATATCCAGTCTTAAATATTTTGTAGCGCCTAATGTTATGAACTTTGTATTTAATAAATACTTTGAATTTGTCTTTAACTCCAGCGCTAGCTAATTTTTTGTGTTTTATGAATGTATTTTGGATAAATAGAAAGACGAATCGAATGAGTTTCACAGAAGTGTCTGTTTAAAATGCTGATCAAGGCCTTCTTTGAATTTGGGCTTCTTTACAGACAACGGTTAACGACGAACGAGTATCAAACTGTGAAATTTAGTTTTTTTTCATATAAATTCACTAGGATTAGTCATTAAGGGTTCATCTTTAAACATCGCTTTGATTTTCTGCATGCAAATGCACAGAGGCGATTTAAATTGCACAGTAATATATATATTTGCGAATTTTAAATTTGTAGTGTTCTTTTTACTCATAAATTAGATAAAATATTGCATTTCCTTTGAATGATTTTTTTGTGCATCATTACCGTTGATTAATTCGTTTTAGGTATTCGTTAAATATAGGCTGTACATGGGCAACAAAGCAACTGAGATACAAAACTAAAGGCAGCATCGTTATATATTCTAATCGAGAAAATAATTTTTTTATCTCATGTCAATGAACTATTATTTAACATTATTTTTTGTTGTTTTAACTAAACACTTTAATTAATTAATATATTGAAAAAGAAAACTATGTTTGGTGCCCAGTTCTCCTTACTATGAAATGCACTTTACCTTCCAACTTGTTTGATTCAGTGCCTCGTGCATCTACAGCCAAATATTAAAATTAATTTAGGCTCTTATCATTTTTTTTTCAAGAACAGTTGAGGACGCCCGCATGGCATTATTATTCTTCACTATCGCTTAATACATTGTTTGCGGTTATATGTATTATTTTATAATATTTATTATTTAAAAAATACTATTTTGGAAATTCATGTTAAAAATATTATATTAAAATATTTTGGGTTTGCAGTGAAAATGACCTATTCGCTGTTGTTGTTGAAAACACGTTGTTGGCTAAACAAGAAATATCACAAAACACGGGAGTAAGTATCATTGTGTGATAAGAAATGTGTTATTACTCCTACTCTTCTTTTAGTGTCTATAGAATCACACATGTATCCCACATTATTGTTATCCAACATACACAGCCTTGTTACTCATAGATCACAACACTACTGCGCTATATGCTCACCCCACAGTATTAAGCTAATTTAAAAAAAAAAATCTTGTTAAACCCTAATTTCAGTTCACTACAGCGTGAAATCTTAGTACGAGTTTTAAAGATAATAATAATGTAACCCGTGCTGAGTGTTTCTCTGGACAAAATGCTTAATTTTAATTTGCCAATTTATTTTCTAATGCATATTTGGTAGTGAATGTGTGTTCTGCAGGCTCTTGTGTTATTGTTGTGGTTCAAACATCGTCCGATAAAGACAATGGATGCGTTCACTTTTAATTTTGTCATCATTGCATTGTCATTACATTTATTAATGCTATTTCATTACTTTTAGTAATTTAGATGTGTGGAATAATCAGAAATTAAAATTACATAAAATGTTTATTTCAATTTTGTGATTTGCTATAATAAATAATTTGATTGCCCACCTAAGTAGTCTCTTTTGTATATTTCTTATTGTGTATCGTCTTCGAAAAAGCACATAGGAAATGTTTTACATGCACGCAACTGTGTAGTATTCTACCAGCAAACAGCCAATGTCCAAGCTACCCAGACAAGAAAAGGTAGCTTAGTTTATACATCAGGAAGAAATTAGACTTCTTTCTTTCTTTCTTTTTAAACAAAACTACTAATGGAAGCGTTCTACTTCGAATTCAGTGTGTTGTTTTATGAATCAGCATTATTTAAATATGTATAATTACATTTAACATAAGCACTTTGGACTGAAACTTCATAGTGTTATTGTTCGAAATTTCTGCTGGGAAAAAAATCACCATTTTCCTGCAACATCAGAACCAAATAGAGAGTGTGTCGATTTTTATTCCTGCATTGGAGCAGTCAGAAAACACGGCGCCCATACAATACAATACTGTTTAGTTTGACACTTTTCAACATCCGTGCCTAAATACATGGTTTCCTTCAAAAAAAAAAAAAAAAAACCCACATCTAACTGGTTAAAGTACAAAGTCGAATGTAAAGGGTGTTAAATTGTATAATATTCTTCACGGATTCGCTAACAGTTGTAACACAAAGTGGCTGGCCAGTACAATTAAAAGGCTTCTGTGACGTATCTCATCCACCAAAGATTTCTCACCATTCGACTCTTCTCCTTTGTAAGCTTTTAGGCTGGCCATCAAAGCCTGAATAGGCCAACAGGCATAGTGTTGCGGCCAGACGGCAACTTTCAACTTGACCTTGGCCTGCAGACGCGTCAGCCCCGCACGTAAAATGCACAGACGAATAAAGGGAGTGTTCTCTGTCTCCGCATCTTGTAAACAAAACGGAAGCTGCCGCAGCAGGACTTCATGCCACGTTCAAAAATTGGACCTTTTTCTTTAACCGCCATCACTTGCAACCAATTTTCTAAGTATTGTGAAAATAACCTGTAGATTTCGTTGTTAACCGTTAAAGGGCACACCTGGCTTGCTTTAGCACACTTGTATTGCATCATAAGACATGCAACGCTTTCAATTTTTTGATTGAAAGCCAGCCTAATGTTTGAGGATTATAGAAATTAGTCAAACATTTAAGTAACTTTTTTTTCCATTTTTATTTTGACGATTATGTAATCGCTAACCCCTTTTTTAAGCAGTTAAGACGAGGCACAATAATCATTAAAACATTTTTTTGAATGTGTCTACTGAAGCCTTAATCTGTAAATTGATTGAAGGGCCACCAAGGACTGCACAATGGCAGAAACTCACAAATGGCTCTCAAACTTGGATGTTTGCAAAAATGAACGGGAATGATCTTATTCGCTTACAACTACGCAATATTCGTTCAGTGTTTACTCCAGCGTCAAGGGCTATTTTAAATAACAAAACACTAATGCAACATTTGTTTTAGGTTTTTAGTAAAGTGGATACAGAGATGAAATCTCATGAAGGACCACAGCATTTTTTTTTTTTTTCATTTTTTCGTTAATTTAGGCTACTTACGCATCCCTTCACCTTTTAGAGCACCTTGAAATGGATGGAATCCTTTGACAGATTGTCATCTCACATCACTGGATTTGTTCTCGGTTTAATTGTTAGCACTTGAGCTGATTATCGTCCTCGTTTACATATCACATGACCAGTTTTGAGCCAATCAAGGCGTGATTCTGGTTATGCGCAGGGTGCGTCAGAGTCGCTTGATTCTCGCGGAATCGACTATCTCCTCTTTTTCAGTCTCGGGGCTTCTCAAAAAAGAGCCATACGTCTCAATGTCCGACGGGCTATGACAACGTCACTGCTTCTCCGCCCGCGCTGGATTGACCCGGTCATGTTTCTCTATGATAACGGTGGCGGCTTGGACGACGCCGGCAAGAATATGGAAGGGTTCACGGGAGGTAACTTCTCGCCGAGCCCGTGCAGGAATTTGATGGCTCACCCTGCCTCTCTTGCTCCCAGCGCTGCTTATCCGTCAAGCGAAGTGGCTCCCGCTGGAGCGGGTGAGCCTGGGAAGCAATGCAGCCCCTGCGCAGCCGTCCAGGGTTCAGCCAGCGCTTCAATTTCCTACGGATATTTCGGTGGCGGTGGATACTATCCTTGCCGAATGTCCCACCACCACGGGGCCGGCGGAGGAGTGAAGACATGCGCCCAGTCCCCCGCCTCTGCCTCACCTTACGGGGAAAAATACATGGACACGTCCGCTTCTACAGGCGATGATTACACCACCTCACGCGCCAAAGAGTTTGCCTTCTACTCGAGCTATGCCTCGAGCCCGTATCAGCCAGTTCCCAGCTATCTGGATGTTCCCGTAGTCCAGGCAATGAGCGGGCCTGCAGAGACCCGGCATGAGTCCTTATTACCAATGGAGAGTTACCAACCGTGGGCTATCACAGCTAGTGGCTGGAACGGGCAGGTCTACTGCACCAAAGAGCAGCCACAGACGGGAAACGTGTGGAAGTCGTCTATACCAGGTGAGGCTAATGCCAGAATAAGAAACAAACACACATTCCACAGAATTAATACATTTCTTATAGCTGTCAAAGCACTATGTTCATGTTGCGTATATAACAAAACACCCTTAAACTTTTATCCTTAAACATATTTGAGTACTTTTATTGTAATTTTTATCTTCAGAGGCAGTGTCTCACGGAGGGGCAGACAGTAGCTCTTTTCGCCGCGGGAGGAAGAAACGTGTTCCATACACCAAGGTGCAGCTGAAGGAGCTTGAAAGGGAGTATGCTGCAAACAAGTTTATCACCAAGGACAAACGCAGGCGGATATCCGCTCAGACCAACCTGTCTGAACGACAGGTTACGGGAAACGTGTGGAAGTCGTCTATACCAGGTGAGGCTAATGCCAGAATAAGAAACAAACACACATTCCACAGAATTAATACATTTCTTATAGCTGTCAAAGCACTATGTTCATGTTGCGTATATAACAAAACACCCTTAAACTTTTATCCTTAAACATATTTGAGTACTTTTATTGTAATTTTTATCTTCAGAGGCAGTGTCTCACGGAGGGGCAGACAGTAGCTCTTTTCGCCGCGGGAGGAAGAAACGTGTTCCATACACCAAGGTGCAGCTGAAGGAGCTTGAAAGGGAGTATGCTGCAAACAAGTTTATCACCAAGGACAAACGCAGGCGGATATCCGCTCAGACCAACCTGTCTGAACGACAGGTTACTATCTGGTTCCAGAACCGACGGGTAAAGGAGAAAAAAGTCGTTAACAAATTAAAAAGCAACAGTTAGCTTTGCTCTGTGTAAATGCAAGTGAACAATTTTAAACAGCGATGGTCCACACACACTCAAAGCTATGAAATTATATACGTTTTAGCGAATATTTGTTTTTCTTGGACTACCGCTTTGAAGTGACCACTTTGGATCGGACAGGGTTGTTGGTGACGCGGTGCGTCATTTCTTGGCTGCAAACGGTGTATGGCCATATTACCAACTCAGGACAAAGAGGGCCAAAGATAAGTTTGTTTGTTGAGATTATTTTCTGCTCACCAAAATATATTGTGGAGAGAAATACATTGGATATTGAAATTGTGATACTGTAACTCTTTACAGTGTGGTACGACTTTTCTTTCACCACCTCCAGTGTCGATTATAATTGAAATTATACTTTGCTTGAAATCTCAAGTTCATGAAATTTCGTCTCATGCTGGAGAATATGAGGTATGGAGCCTGTAGTATATTAAGGCTATGTACAATCTGTGGTTATATTTGTGCCAAAATAATATACACTTCACTATAGACTTACTGTGTGTTTGTGTGTTAAAGAGTAGGCTACCGTAAGTGTGTTTTGTCGTTGTATAGTGTTATGCAAATCCGTCCTAATAAACCATTCATAAGAAAAATATGTATGGCGACGAAATAATTTACACTTTTGTATTGCAACATCAAACCACACGCTAATATTAACCATTATGGCAAGAATACTAAACTTGAACGTGAATTGAATTTAATGTTGACTAGCTCTTTGTAAATGTAGTAGCTAGTTGGTACAAGCAAGTAATGAACCTGTTGGATGGTGTCCAAAACTTTATGGACTGTAAAATATGTCTTCGTGAATATACATTTTTTTTCTTGTCCATAGACTGAAATAAAAAATGATGCATTTGGATTTGTTCTCGAGCGCCTGCGAAAACTAGGTGACTGCGTACCTCAGCCGTATGATAGAGCAATTGCGCCATCTTCTGATGTTCATTTGTAAGTGAAGCGGCTGGTCTTGGTCATGTTAATTATTAAATGTAATAAAGCTTAAAAAGAAATAATTTTACAAATTGAATCACACACAATAATCTGTTATGTATCAATGTATAACTCATTCACTTTATGTTTGCCTGTCTTAGAAGTTATTTTCCACAGCGTAAAATAAGAATAAGAAAGCAAAAATGAACTCAAACAATAAAATATATACAAAAAAAATAACCGAACACAGAAACATTTTTTAAACAATTGTTTTTTTTTAACTGTATTATTAACAATAAAGTTTTGCCTGTTTTGTTGTTGAGATAGATTGGCTCTGTTTACATTGCTTGTTGATTATGACAATTATCAAAATGCAATGTAAATTATTATGAGTGCTAAGTTCATGTACGATTACATAGTTATTCTACATACATTAAAAGTTTAAATTGCCGAGTAATGGATTGATTGAGACAGAAATTAATTTGGTATTGTAGATAGGCTAAATGTTAATTTATTCAAATTACACATGACGATACGTCTACAAGTAAGAGTCCTTTATTAAGAACATCGTGTGTTTATCAAGCCTCTGGCGTTTAGGTCAATATCAATCTTTTTTTTAAAAATGCGCCATGTTTTGCTCGAGTCTTATGACATACCAGACATTTAATTAAATTAAATTAATTTTTTTATTTAATTTTTTGTTTATTTCTTAAAAAATATATACATTTTTAAAGAGTTTTTTAAAAATAGAATTCTTTGAGAACACCTAGAATTTGGAATAATCTTTGAGAACTTTTTACGGCTTCCTACTGCTGCTGATGAATGCTCTCGAGTTTTGGTGATTTGATCTTTCATTTTATTTTTGGAGTAAAGTAGGCCTAGCTTTTTGAGTAGTACTTTGTTTTTAGTCATGTCATGAGTAATTTCAGATCGGGTTTGATGGGGTGTTACAATATTTGTTTGGCATATAGGAGAAGCCACACGCTCACGATCAGACATGCATGTAAAAAGCTTTTTTATTTCTTTATTTTAGCTTTCCTCAGCAAGAAAATGTGGTTTGCTACATATAAATCTTATGATCAACTAAATTTTGCAAGAAATACTTTTTTATTCAAGATGGGAATACAACGGTAAACTTTCAATTCTGCTAACTGCTCAAACTTATACGCATTATCGCAGACAAAATCGGCTAGTCTGTAGGCAAAAAATATAGACTAATTATAAAAATATTTAACCCTTAATTTGTTTAACTCTTGGTTGGCACAGTTATGAAAGTAAATTTCAAAGTTTTAGGGGAAATTTACCACCCTGGTGTCAAGGCAACCATATTTATGTCCTATTTTGCACCTAAATCTGCAGTTCAAGTTTTCCCGTGTGAATTAGCCTACAGGCATATCTTACAACTTCCATGGTCTGTTAATATAATTCCTTGTAACGACTGTCTCATATCTACTTTGTATTTCCATTACAATAGTTTATTATTATTATTATTATTATTATTATTATTATTATTATGTAAAAGGCTTTCAGGTTCTTTTTGTATCTCCATACACACCCACATTCATATTAGATCATAACTTCTCCGACTACGTGAGTCACAATATTCAAATCACAATAAGCCAAAGAACTGACTATGGTTATGTGCTTAGGCATTCCAAACTCACGTTTCAGTTTTCTGCGTCGGCTTGTGTGTGTGTGTGTGTAAGATCTGTTGTGTTGACGTAATGTCTCAAGTGCGCGCACGTAGTCTAGAGAGAGCGAACGCATTTTGACCATGCACGAATCCTGTGCTCGTTAGTAAATCTGGTTTCTGGCGCCATCTAAAGAACAAAAATAGAATCGCATATGCAATTCTTTCCCGGGGGGAAATGATTTTTTCTTTGCGTTTCGTTTTTTTTTTAAATATATATATATATATATATATTGTTGTTGTCGGTTAGCTAACGACCAGTCCGAATTCGACTATTGTAGGTTACATCTTAATAAGGACCTGTCATAACTAGAAACACTGATTTGTTTAAATTATTTTAATGTGAATTGTTCTAGCCCATAGAAAACCATAGTTTTACGATTTGGCATGTTGTCTAAATTGATAGAAAACATAAAACTGCAAATAAAAACAATATAAAAATAAAATAAAAATATTCAATTCTAAATAAAATACAAATGTAAACCTTTGGAGATAATTTAAATATAGACAATTGACACACAAAAAAAAAACGTTTGAACTAAAAAATGCATTTTATTTATACTTGGGCGATACTCAGTTTGGCTCAAAAAATTTCATGTTTCATGAGAGAATGTCAGAATGTGTTGTGAGACAGATTCGGGTTTTGTGAATGACTAGTAAAATGGCGCGGCTTTTCTCTCAGGTTTCATTCTGTGCGCCGTTAAAAGGGGTTAAACCTCGGGGTGGTCGTCTAGACAATGAAAGCCAAGGCCACAGACAATATCTCAAGCGTATATCTGTTTTAGCCTGTTTTTTTGGAGGAAAAATAAATAAATAAATTTGATAACCGTTTCTTGCCATTTTCTAAATAATGCATTTGATGTAGAAATGTAGCTTTTTAGCTCTGAGGAAGGCCTGTTCGCCGAAACGCGTTAATACAATAAAGGATTTTTTTTAATTCCATTTTTATTCGTTAATTTCTGTATTCCACAAGTGTTGCTGGTTTCGTTTAATTAGTATTTTTGCTTTTTCCTCTTGTTAGTTTTGTGAAGTTACACTAGAATAACCTCACAAGACATAGAAATCAATGACGCAAAGTCTTTGTCAGAAATACGTTTGTGTGCTCATTAATCGCGCTATTTTTCAAAACACGACTTGGTCCAATAATTGTATTGCTATAAAGTAACCAACACACTTCTAACGGTGAAGCATAGATGGTAGAGATAAATGCAAAGAAGTCTGAAACAACGCTGGTTATGTTTGATCAGTATAAATCTGAAATTCAAACAGAAAAATGACCTAAATGTGCTTCATGTGATAACACAGTATTTAGGCTAGCTGATTTTGTTCTAGTCAAAAATAACATTGCTAAATAACCTAAATACGTTTGGTTATGGTTATAGCTCTTTTAGTTTATGTTGTCTTAAACTTGCAAAACACCAGTCAACAATGCGCGCTACTCTTGAAATCTCATGAGTTAGCCTAATAGTTGTTTTTGCTTTAACATTTGTAAACAAATAGTTCATCGTACATGTAAATATTTTAGTCATGATTTTATTGCATTCTCAGTCAATCCCTGAATTGTCGTGCACTATTAAAACAATTTTCTTAGACAATAGCCTACACTTATTTAAAAAGTGACACAAAATACAGAATTTTTCCCGGTCACTTAACTTCCAGTAAGAGTGTGAATTACGCCACAACTTCAAACTTAGATAACACCAGTCCACCAAACAAAGTTACTAATACGTGAAATAAAGTCCCTTGTAGTTGTTTATTTTTTTATTTTATTTTTTTAGGACAGCACACGTTGTCATGCCCATTTCAGAAGTTTTTATAATTTAATTAAAAATTGGGTCAAAATGGTTTGGTATTTTTATCATCTTGCTATTATTATAATTATTATTATTATTTTTTTTTCGTTTTATCCTCATTGGACTTAACAAAGAAAACCAACGCTAAATGACATTAGGCCTATGTATCGCCACCAAACATGATTTATTTTATTATCATTATTGTTGTTATTTACTGTGTACATTACACTATTGTATTTAATCGTCGCTTTAAAAAAAATCGCAGTGTAATTGTAATAGAAATTATCGTTATAGCTGCACGCATTTTAACAAATAGCCTACATTTGATTTCGTATCATTTGTAATCTAATTTGTGACTCTAATAGCAGTCCATTAATTCCCAAACATGTTTAATAAAGCACAGGGTTCCAAACAAATTGCTTTAACTGTTCTGTTGTGCGTTGTATGTAACAGACAGTTTAGTCGTACCTAAAGTTTTATATCACACTGTAGCTAGAGGTGACCGGACATTCCATGGCTCCACATACAAACAGTTTGGCTGCAAAAACATGATTTTTGAACAAATTAAATATTATTTAGCTTCACACTAGTTATTCTTCTGATATATTTACGGTTATAGTTATTTCAAAACTGCATGTTGCTGTGTGTGATATATTTACTTTGGCGTGTGTGAGAGAGACTATGCAGGCCTATATTATTTTGAAGTGGAGGTTTCGTGCATTTTTTTTTTTTCCAAGCCTGTTTTTCCTACTTGTCACATTATATTGCTCTTTGTCGTTCCTTTGTAAAGTTCCCTGATGTGAAAGCGAAGTTTGTGAAATTCCATCCGGGGCATGGGGAGGCTTGCGTGGCGTTTGTTATTCATTCTTTTTCAGACTTGCGCGGTGGGCGGTAGCCCGTCCCCCTCCCCGAACTTGAAGTCGACCGCACAGCCAAGTCTGTGCGGTAAACCTGAGGGAAGGGGGCGTGGGCCGCAATGCCAGACTATACATAGATACTGTGGAACGAAAAAAAAGCAACAGAATGAGATTATATCATAACGTTATATAAAAGCATATGATTCAATCTCTTACTTCGCATAACATAGGCCTATATTTAAGATGGTTGTATATATTAATGTAGCTACTTATGGCATTATATTCGTATATTCATATTTTAATCCATGTTCCTATTTATTCTAACTGTTCTTTTGTCTAAACTATCTTACATTATTTTTGAATCTGTTGTTACAGAGAAATTGTTGTCTTTATAGCTACATGTTGCTCGACCTCTTCATCTTGGTTGAGCAGTCTCGCTCTGTTGTGTTAAAAGGAGAGTAAAAAGGGGGTCGCATTATTTAGAACATACAAATTGCATTAAAATCTCTGCTTTCCAGTTACCCATCGCAGGTTTCCGTTGTAGTACTCGGGCCCCAAATTACTGCCGAAAGCTTTCCAACACACGGCGCGGAATTTGTCTTGTGTTGACGAAGAGGCGGAGCGTCTCGTCTTGGGGCCACCGATTTTGTATTTGTAGCCTATTATTCTGCTAATTATCGTGGAGAACTTATTAGCATAAAGGAATTATATCATCAGAATATCTTAAATCTCCCTGTGCGTTCCTCGGAGGCACGTAGGGTGCAAGGGGATTAAGGGTTATGTGTTGTGGAAAAGTGAGGCCTATACTGGCCTAATCCAGGTTTAAGAACCACGGTTAAACTCATTTATTCTCAGGCCGTTCAAAACTCAATTAAACTGTTTTCTATATTAGGCTACTTAATGAGCTGCCGGGACAAAATTCACGTGATAGTTAAAAAAAAAGAGGGGCGAAAAACACAAGGTTCTGAACATTTTGAAAGTTGCCGGAATTGTGTTAAATAAACGAGGCACTATTAGGTAAGTCCGCATAATGTGTCATTTATTCAGTAGACCAAGGTCTTTGTGAATGTAGTTCGTTCGTCGTGTGAATTCAACTTAGAATGATTTTATATTGCAAAATTTGAACGGAGAAGCAATGATCTAAATATTATTATGAGTAATCATGTCTTCTGATTTACAAGCATAATCATTAATCATCATAGGCCTACACATTTTGTGTCAAATAACTTAATGACAATAAAAATGTAAAATGTAAGACTGAAAGACTGAAAGGTATAGTGCAAATATTTTTAAATAGTGTTTTATAGAAAGTCTGGATTACAGAAGCCACATGTACCAGCCTTTGTGTTATGATAGACAGTATTGATCGCTCGCAAGCCTCAAGTCACAAACACTGTTCTTGACTTACCTTCTAACTTAGATTACAGTAGCCTAATTTGGCAAGACTTTGTATTTATTTTTTTTAGAATGTCATTTCATAACGTCTATTTGTAAATTTAAAATAGGACATTCAAAAACCACAGTCAGTCGAACACAGTACAAATTATTTATGTTCAACAGAGAATGTTTTAATTTTCACAAACTAGGCCTATTCGCAAACCAATTAGAAATTCATTCGTACTTCAGTCTGAACTTCGTTAAACAGTTTGGATCTGCCATTAATTATCTTTCACTGTCAATATAAACAAGTGAGCGAGGATCTGTCCATTTATTTTCTAGATCACGTGATCCTGGCCTCAGTTGGACTGGATAGAGATGGATTTCCACGTCATCTTACGTCTCAAAATTTCTGCCTCGCGGATACCCCTACAACTCGGGTAAGAGCCACGCGCACATGAGAGCTATGTTGTGGGCGTTGCGTATAGGTCTCGCTAGCCCAAGCTAGAAGCTGCGCGGGTACAATGATGGATTTTGACGAGAGGGTTTCCGTTGGCTCCAACATGTATCTGCCCAGCTGCACGTATTACGTTCCGGGGGCTGATTTCTCCACGTTGCCCTCTTTCATTTCCCAAAGTCCGTCTTCTCGTCCAGTTACCTACTCTTACTCATCTAACCTGCCTCAGGTACAGCATGTCAGGGAGGTTACATTCCGAGACTATGCTATTGACGCGTCCAGTAAATGTCCTCACCGGGGTCCACTGGCTCAGTGTTATCCGTCGGAGGACATAGTACACAGGGAGTGTTTACCAGCGGCGACGACAGTTGGTGAAATGTTCCCCAAGAATAATGCATCTGCGTATTATCACTCATCGAACTCGACCTCCGCGTCCAATTTCTACGGCAATGTTGGAAGAAACGGGGTGCTTCCTCAAGCATTTGACCAGTTTTTTGACACCGCCTACGGGGGCTCGAACAGTGTTGCGACCAGCGACTATGCAGCGAGGGATAAAATGCACTCCAGCAAACAGCCGACGCCAGCGCCCGCAGCGGAGCAGGAGTGCGAAGGAAAGGAGCGACAGGAGACCAGTAGCCCCGAGTCTTCTTCCGGAAACAACGAGGAAAAGACTAGCGGTGCGAGCAGTAAGTAGGCTAGAGCTCAGCGAGACTGTCATGCGAGAAAGTTTGCAATCTTGCGCGCTCCTGTTAAAATTTTTATATGCTGTTTTATAAGCGTATAAGGTTTATGGAGGGCCTGAGATTTCCTCAACAAAACCTAGGCTACATATAAACTGTGAGAATCACGTGCTTGGAATTGAAATTGACCATGAAAAGACAAAGCTAGTGCATTTTTAACTTGAACTTTAAAATGTATCTAAGTGGCCGCAGTGATTTCACAGGATTGTTTACAACAGTCAGAGTAACAAGCGCCTAGTTATTCTCTGGTAATTAATGCATGTTTTTAAAAAAAGTAAAAATACGTTATTATAAAAATATATATTTTAAATTTTACAACCCTTTAGATAGAAAATCTGTTGTTTGTAGCCTAAATAAACTTTAGATTTAGATGTATCTTTGTATTTATTAACCTTAACAATGACAATCATAGATAGATAGATAGATAGATAGATATTGCGTGTACTGTACTAACTTCTTTAACTTATTTTCATACAGGCCATAATGCCATATAATAATCTTATTTTTCATAATCTAACCCTTTGTATTAATGATGATCATTTGTTTATTGGTCATTTCATGTTAGGTGGACCCAGGGTTCGCAAGAAGAGATGTCCCTATACAAAATTTCAAATCCGGGAGCTCGAGAGGGAATTTTTCTTCAGCGTGTACATTAACAAAGAGAAACGACTTCAGCTCTCACGGATGCTTAACCTCACCGATCGCCAAGTGAAAATTTGGTTCCAGAACCGGCGGATGAAGGAAAAGAAACTAAATCGGGACCGGTTACAGTACTACAGTACCAACCCACTGCTCTGGGGCAAGGAAATAACAAGAGATACAATACAACAGCTGCAGTAATGAGATCACATACGAGACGTTATACAGACTCTGAGCGGTTAACTTCAAGTTCGTGACAAGGCACCATTCACGTGTATACAATTATAGAGAGCATATAGGACATTGAAATTCACATTTTAAATACGGGTTGTTTGTGCTCGTAATAGATAAATGTATACAATTTAATTAAGAGCTCGTGATACACACTGAACATGGACTATTCCGCTTGCAGTTGTGATGGACTACACGCGACGATGGAGTGAAACTGGCTGAAATATCCGAGTCTAAACAAGGAAAGGCTTTTGACAAGCCATTCGTATGGCGTGTTAATTTTTTGTGGAGGAATGTTGTACAGGTTGGCCTAATGACTTTGGTGTGACCAAATATTAAAAAAAACTGCTAAAATGTTAGCGTGACTGCTCCCAGTTTCCAAATTATTTATTTGATTTGCCACCAAATATAATTTTCATCCATAGTTGTTATAGTGAACGTCTTTAAGCAATACTTTCTTCTACTGCCGTCACAAGCAACTGTGTACTGACTAAAATCTGATCATCCAAAGTTTTCACTTGCTGCAAACTCTGTGAACACGGAAATAAAACAGACAGTGAGCCTCACCGAACGGAGAACATGCAATCTCACTGAATCTCATCCCCAATCATAAATATTTTCGGACTCGAAATTGGTAATCTTTATGAAGTGGACTCTTTCAGGCTTAAGAAATGACGTTTTCACAATGACTTTTTTTCGCCCATGTTCTAGGCTACTCTGCACCGCTATGAACATTATCCTGGGGTTAAAATAGGATTTGGCTGATTGTAATCCAGAAAATCATCTTCATGACATATACTTCCTAAATTAAACAATTAAAGGGGTACAACGTATACTTGTAGTAGCCTACACCGTTTTCTTTTCAAATATATCTATATTTGTGTACATATGTATTATGCATGAGTATACACTTGCGCATTATGCGCATTTATAAAAAAAAAAACACGTTTTGTTTTTCTTCTTTTTCTTAAGAACTCTCTCGGACCATAAGAAGAAGCAATTGTTACCTGACAGTTTTACCGTCACAGTGGTTACAGTACTATTTGCAGTTATCATCTGAATGTTTATGGCCGTGCTCGTAGTGTTCATATATGACAGCCTAAGAGCAATAAACTAAGACAGAGGGGGAGAGAAAGACTGAGCTTTATGGTTGCTTGCTGCAGAGCGACATGTCCTGGCTGGCGCATCCTTCGAGGCGCTGAGGAATATCCGCCTAATTACGGGGACATCCTCCTTGTTGCTTCAGCAACACGACCATAAAAGCTGTCTGTGTCTGGAGCATTTGGGCAATTGCAGTGTGGTGTCATAAACCGTCTGAGAACCAAGGTTATCAGCTACGATTCCAAGGGGACAGAGGCAAAGAGATTTTGACGTGCGGCTTTCAGGAGTGCTCGTGTGCTTTCTGCCTGTATTAATTTCACACTAAAAGTTTTTTTCCTGCCGTGCGTAGTGCTGTTTTCTCTGTGTTATTTATTACTTATTATTAGTTTATTTTATTTTATTTTATTTTAGTTTTTCTCTATTTTCATATATCGGCTTGCAGTGATAACTGTCCCACGAGTAGGTTCAAATGGCCTCCATTGGGAGGCACTCGTGAGATCAATGTCACGGCCGTGGATCATTGATTGAACAGCAGAGGCGGACAAAGTACTCAACTCCATTACTTGAGTGAAAGTACAGATACTGCTGGTCAAATATTACTCCATTACAAGTAAAAGTTGTAAAGACAGATTTTTACTTAAGTAAAAGTACAGAAGTAAAGAGTCCAACTAGTTCGGGTTCGTTGAAACATATCAAATTCCCTGCAGGTGTTCCGACCGTACTGCCTTCAATTCAGACAGTCACTAAAACATTCCACAACTTTAACCGACTGGAACAGAACAAGAAATAAATGTCCACTGTTCTTATTATATTAAATATGATAGTGTAAAATATGAGGGTATTAAAAATTCGCTTTTACCACTGAATCAAAAAGTTTATGGCAAATGAACTATGCTCCGTCGATTAAGAAGTCAATTAAGGATATAGCAAAGACTTTTCGCTTATATCTTTGAGCAAAATTAATTTACAAAAATGGCCAAGCTATTTTATAGCCAGCTGCATCGAGGATTAATTGGTCTCAAAAATGACGCACATCGTTCATTCAAGCTTTCAGCGATGACTGAACATTAACGGGAGAACAGCTGTCTGAACCGCTCTTTTTTTCTCTCCCGTTGACAAATTTAATTATGTAATTTAAAATGATGTTTGTAATTGTGATACATATCGTGCCTTTCCGCATTAGGACTTAAGTAACAGCATGAAGAGGTGAGAGCAGACGGACGGGTAGTGTTACAGTGCGTGTGGACTATTTGTCTCTAGTGCAAAATAAATGCTTCCGCTGATAGCAATAAAATGTGAGATTTCTGTTCTTGAGTTTCTCTTACAGCGAACTCGATCTTGGGAACAAAGAAACGTGGAAATGAAAGGGTTGAGTTTAGCATTTCAGCTTTGGCAGGTATAGGCATGATAACTAAAATACATAGGCCTATGAAATATTACGTTTAGATCGACAAATATTAAATAAGTAATGGGTTGTAGTGTTACACGATGAAGACGGAAATAGCAATGTCTGTATGTGCAAGTGCATGCTAGTGTAGTCCCCAAATTAGGCCTAACTTCATTAGGCCAATTAGCCTAAACCTAGTCTAGTCTATTTCCCATATACTCCAGTCTAACCACTAATTGACTATAACCACTAAGATAAATTTATTGTTTTAAGCGGATGGATTACATACCCTATGGCCTGTACTAAAGACAAACAAAATACAACCATAACCAATAACAATAATGAGTTTTTCTATAGCCCTATCACATTTTTAAACTAAAGGTTTATGATTTAGAAAATTGTATAAAATAAGTGGATATGGAAGAATAAACACGAAAGCGGGGAAAAGGTATTGTTAGCAACATTATTTTATTACTTACATTGTTACATTGACTTCATAAAAGGTAAATAAGCCTTAGATCAGTCTTATTTATATTACGCTATTAAAAAACACAACTTAAAATATCGAGAGAGATAAAGGGTAGCCTAAGAAATCTGGCCATATTTTGGAATATATGACTGTTAGGCCTATAAACGACAAATCCCTTTTTCACGTTTATTTTTAAACTTGAATTTGAACATGCCAGTGTCAGTGCCATACAGCGTGGATTTGGAACTTAAGAAACGTTGTGCTGTCTGTGTTTTGTTTTGTTTGTTTTGTTTTAGCATGTGGATGTTTAAAGGATTCGAAAAATTTATAATACGTTGAATTTGAAGACGGTACTTTCTAATGTGTGCAGCAGAAATGGCAGTAGTGTTATTTTGTCTCAGACATAATTCTACAAATACTTAATATTAAGTCAAGAATTAACATTGATGTTTTGATCTTAGGCTGTTGATAAACTTACTCTCCGAATTTCGATCTGTTTTAAATTCGAAAATATATGTGCTTGTTAATATAGGCCTTGTTTGTTCGAATTTTAATACATGTTTTAAAACGTTGTGTATTTTTCAAACACTGAGGGAGAAAAAAAAATGTGTGGCAACCAGCAATTTCACACATGCACACATGTTTTAGGTCGTGTGCGCGAGGTTGAGCGCAGAATGGCGCATAGCGCGAAAATCTAGTCGTTCCACATCTGGTCTGCTCTGCAGTCCAAACATTGCTGCTATACAGACAGGTGACGCAGGCCTGGAGGGGTGTGGCTCTTTGTGTTTCCATGCTCCAACTGGTTGAAGCGTGCTCACTGAATTGAACGAGGACACCTCAGCACACCCAGCTTGTCAAACGAAGTAAATGACCACCAATGAGCTTTCTCATGCACTATCCTCAAAACACTTCCCGGTAATGGCGTGGGAAGTGTTAGCGCAAAAGGGAGTGAGTGCCTTTCGGATTCCCTAAATAATAAGCGGACTGAACCTGGAAGCTAGATAAGCATCAGTAACTGGAGTTTGGCATCTTACTTTGAAAAGCAACATTACTCACAACCCAGCAAAACTTCAGACAAATGTGGCTGCTCAAACCATAACTGTGACCAGCATGGCGATGTGGTTTGGAGCAGCTCGTGTCGCATCGTTAAAACATTTTGCCTCTGTCCTCAGGACATCAAAGAATTTCGAGCCGCGGATATGCACTAAAGTAGCATCCAGCCACACCTGAAAGAGGATTATCGTTCACGGAATGCATCGGGCAGGTGCTGGGATCCGATAGTATCTTGCAGGGATATAGGCCATCTGACGTCGAGCCTATAGTCACTACTGCAGTGGCTGCCTATTTAGACGTCCACATCTCTATTATCAAGCAAACAAGATGGAGATGATCGTGTTGTCTATACGCCGGATGGCAACGATGAGGAAAAAGCACAGGAAACGTAGCACATTCGGGAAATATGTCAGACTTACTTGGTGCAATGTGGCAAAGGTAAGGTCTGTTATATGTCTGGTCTTTGATATGCATTTGATACTATTAATTTATTACTAACATAACTTTGAGGCCATTTATGTATTCATCTGGTACAGAGACTAAATAGCATGTTAAAGGGGTCATATGATGCGATTTCAATTTTTCCTTTCTCTTTGGAGTGTTACAAGCTCTTGGTGCATAAAGAAGATCTGTAAAGTTGCAAAGACTAAAGTCTCAAATCCAAAGAGATATTCTTTATAAAAGTTAAGAGTCAGCCACGCCTACCTAAAACGGCTCGTTCTAACACGCCCCCACATACCTACGTCACTATCTGGGAAGATTTGCATAACGCTGCCCAAATGTTCACGCAAAGAAAGAAGGCATAACTTTTATTCTCGCTGTAGTATTGTTGCTGCCGCCGCCGCCATGTCGTAAAGGCGCTGTGTGCTTCGTTGTGAAAGCGAAACTACTTTGTTTGGCCTTCCAAAAGAGGACGATATCGCTTCGTCATGCCTAGAGCTGATCTGTGCTGGTCGCTGAGGAAATACTTCAACTCTGCGCTGTCGATCGCGGGATCGGCTTTCACCGTGGACAAAGCGCGAGTCCAGCCCTGGGTCGTCACATGTGGTTGCCGCAGGCATCACAATATGGTAAGGGACATAACATTTCCGTCACACGGCCAATTACAATGCACTGGATAGCTGGCCAATCAGAGCACACCTCGCTTTTCAGACCGATGAGCTTTGTAAAAATCGACGCGTTTCAAAAACTCACCCTCATGTCATTCCAAACCCCTAAGACCTCCGTTCATCTTCGAAACACAAATTAAGCTATTTTGATGGAATCTGAAAGCTCTCTGACCCTCCATAGACAGCAACAACTGAAATGTTCCCAGTCAGAAACGTAGCAAGGACATCGGTAAAACAGTCCATGTGACATCAGTGGCTCAACTTCAATTTTGCAAAGCTACGAGAATACTTTTTGTGCGCAAAGAAAACAAAAATGACGACTTTATTCAACTTCAAATTCTTCTCCCCCCGAGTTATGCCTTCTGCCATTTTGGAGAGTATCGCAACGCATAAGCACGCTTTACCCTAAGTGTAAACAACGGTGATTAAGCCGATTACATTCATGCCCGTGCTTTCCCCTCCTAAGGTAAACAACGCTGATTACTTCTTGGGTACTCTCCAAAATGGCAGAAGACATAACTCGGGGGAGAAGAATTGTTAAATAAATTATGTAATTTTTGTTTTCTTTGAGCATAAAAAGTATTCTCGTAGCTTCACAAGATTGAAGTTGAGCCACTGATGTCACATGGAATGTTTTACTGATGTCCTTGCTACGTTTCTGACTGGGAACATTTCAGTTGGGTTGCTGTCGATATGGGAGGTCAGATTCCATCAAAAATATCTTAATTTGTGTTCCGAAGATGAACGGAGGTCTTACAGGTTTTGAATGACATGAGAGTGAGTAATTAATGACAGAATTTTCATTTTGGGGTGAACTAACCCTTTAAATAAATTGGAATTAAATAAAAATCCAAATGAATTAATTGAATGTAAGTACTATATATCCAGACATTTACTGACAGAAAATACTCTTAAACAACATAAACATAAAATGCTATACAATAGAATATAGGGCTGCACGATAAATCACGATAAATCGACGTTAAATACTATCAATATACATGAATAAAAAAGGCATATTTAACAAAATATGCTTAAAAATAAGTCTGTATGTCACTTTTGGTTAAAAGAATATTTTCAGAATAGTGATCTCAAATATTGTTACATTGTGTTTTATTTTGAAACTAAATGCCTGACACAACACAAATTTAATTATGCAGACCATAAAACTATTTTATTATGCAGCCCCATTTTGTTGTCACTATCTTTACTAATAGCCTACATGTGCTATCTTGTATAGGAGACATGGAGTGTTCAGCAAACTGGACTTTCCGGAAGAAGCGCTGTCCTTACACCAAACAACAAACCTTAGAGCTGGAGAAGAAGTTCCTCTACAGTCTACAAGATGTACTTGACTCAGGAGCGCCGCCTAGAAATCAGCCGCAGTGTGCATCTGACAGACAGGCAAGTCAAAATATAGCCTAGTTCCAGAATGGAAATTGAGAAAATGACCAGCGCAAAGAGAAATAATCCTCGAAGTCTGTCACGGTTATGAATTTTTTAATGATGAGTTTATTATACATTTTATATATACATATACGTACATAAATGCATATAAATGAACCACACGATTATTGTTCGGTGTGTGTGTGTGTGTGTGTATATATATATATATATATACACACACACACACTTGTTTACCCTTTTAATTTTATACATACTTGTTTCCTCATTTTTGGAAGAACAATAATCATGTGGTTCATTTACCAACGTGTCAATGTATATGATTTCGCTTTGTTCTTGCCATGCCGTATGTCTATAGGTAGGATATGTTTAGTATGTTAACATTGTGCAAACAAATTGAATACATTGATTATATTGCGATTGTATTTATTTATTTTTTAAATCGCAATGGTATGCAGGCTGTTCATTTTTCTTTATTATTTCTAATCCTAATACGCATTATTCAAGAATTATGAAAATTGTGTGCTCGCACATGCGTTTTATTTTTATACAAATTATCCTGGCTATGTAGGCCTACTACAGCATAAGCTACTTGCAAAGGCGACGTTGTGAATTCACATCGCCATATAGTCTAAACAGTGTATTCTCCACAAGGAAATTGTAAACCATTGTAATGTTTGCGAATTTCGCCTATCTATCTATCTATCTATCTATCTATCTATCTTTAAATTAAAACTACCTTGAACTACGAAGTATAAAACCTATGTGCATTCGACGAAACAGAAAAACAAATGATTTATTGTTCTGGTATCGGATAAAGAATGTGCTTGTATTTGTCCAAACTTAAACATATAATGTTGGTTTTCAGTGTGTAGTACATTTTGCATTTGTGCTTACATGACCTTTGTTGAGCTATGCTGTGAAAGGGTAGTGTTATGTAGCCTATTACGTTCTAGATTTTTTTAAGTCAAATTTCGTTTTGCAATGAAATTTCCCGTTATCTCCGGCGGAAATGTACAGTATTTAAGCATACTTCAGCGAAGGGCCACAACATGTACAGACACCGTGGTATTATGGCGAGTTTAGTCTGCTTTTGTGGCATTTTATTGCTGGCTACTTTATGAGGCTCACTTTTCTGAGTCACTACCCTCAGTACAGACTGGATGGAGGCAAGAATGAAGACGTTCGGATTTCAGGAGATGGAAAACAGTCTTTTTTTTTTTGATTCGCCGTTCCATTGAAATCAAGTTAACACAGGTAAGATGCTATTCTGATATGAATGGTCTTGGCTGTTACGAAAATGCATGTTAAAGATTAGATGAAAGGTAATGCGGGCGATTTGTTTTTTGATACCATTAGTTGTTTTGTCTGAAGAGTTGAAAGCAGACTGTTGAGTGGTTTAGGTAGTTTCATGTTGTTGGGATTGTATATTTAAACTCTGCAACATGAAACTGTCTTAATTGCCCCAGTTTCAGTCGTCCGTAACCTAAGATCTACTTTTTCACCTAGTGGACATCGAAACAGTCCCAAATAATTTAAATTCCCATAAAATGTAAAGCATTAGGCTATTATTTCAGAAAATGCCTTTTGAACACAATCGCCGTAAGCTGTTTGATGTTTGCATTTTCGGACTGAATGTAGACACTGATTTGTTGAACTCAGTGTAGACAGTACTTGACAAGGCCTCGGTTACGTCCAATACTCGGCAATCGAGTCTTGTCTGCTGTAAGCAACAGCGACCTCGGTGGCGTGCCACTGAGCTCGAGAAATTGCGTTCCCGGCTTCCGCCTAGCGCCGTAAGAAGTGGCTGAAAACAAAAGGAAAGATTGGCTTTATGGTGGCTCTCCAGTACAGCTAAAGGGAATTTATTTGTGCCTAAAAAGCATGAACGCCTATGGTAAAAGTTGGTTGTGTTAACAAACACCCCGGTGCAGTTTACGGCCTCAAAGGGCCATGCTGTTTCCTTCTCCCTCTATTCTTTTTTGAGAAGTAGTGTCGTTTCCTGCTGTAAAATAGTAAAATCCTTCTGAATGCCCTTCTGGTAATCACTGATGGACTATTAAACAGTGTTAACAATTATTTAATTATTTAAAAACAAATTATATTGCATTTTCATTGTTGCATGAGACTCACAATTACTGAGCCCATGTGCATTAGACTTTCAATATCAGTTGAAAATTAACCTGATTAAAGTTTTTAATGGTATCTACTCGTTTTTACTTGAGAATCGTTTATTGAATTATGCTTTTCTTTCCTTTTTTTTTTTTTTTAATTTTGTTTGCTTGTGCCGGTAGGCTACATATTATAGTAAGCATAATAACATCTTTTAAATGCTTTTTGTTTGGCAAACATAATTTATATCAAAACGATACATAAATGGAATCCATTTATGGCCAATGATTGCTGAATAAAACGTACAGCAACAACATTTATAATAACAATAACAAGTATCAATAATAATAATTAGGCTAAATTTGTAATTTGTTATATTCTGTTGTTATTATTTCTAATAGTATTCGTTTTAATAAAAGCTCTTTCATTTTTAAGTGGCTCTTTTTATTCTGAACCAAGCCACTTTGAATGTCATAGCTATTTTGATGTTGTCTTTTCGACTGAGCAGATTAATATAATTTGATAAATGTAATGTTGTAATTGACAAATTGTATGTTTCCATATTCATCGTATTCTTTGTGGATTTAATACTTTGAGACATTTAAGGCTTCTGTTTAGCTGCAACGTATATTTTGTATATTTTTCTGAACCAATTTTTCTGAAATAAATTTGCAAATACAGAAGATTCTGGAAAATAAATAAGAAGACTTTATATCTATAAAGAACATTCTTGCTTTTCTTCTGGAATGCTACTGATACTGGTAATATACAAGCAGTAGCCGCTTGCTGCTAACCATGAATGAAAATTTAGCTGACCATGGTAGCTTCCCATGTGAATCCAGGTCGTCATGTGCACTGTACTGTAACTATTTTTTCTCAATGGTTAAAATATCAAAACTAAAACCGCACAGCTAACACGTAGGGAACGCATGTGCAGTATATGAAACAGGCCGTTCCTACCATAATGTATTTCATTCTTCTCAATTTGTTATATATAGTTACAGTTTGAATGCATGCATTTCTGGCAATGACTCCTGTCCATGATGTTTATCTGCAGAAAGGTTCGAATGCAGTCACGTCACGTGAGACATGAAATTTTCTAAACAACAGTCCTTGGGATTGTGCTTTAAATCTTTAATCTAAACAAATTCAGAGAATTTTTTTTTTTTTAGTTTTTAAATTTGGTAAATATGCCCATATTTATTTCTTACCGTAGCTCGATGGTTGTTTTTACAGGAGAAGATTAAAAACAAAGCAGTCTTTTTTTTTAAGCCTACAGAAATTCCATTGATATATTTTTTTAAATGTTCCAATGGTCACGTGTGCACCTTACCCAATCAAATGGCAGTTTGCTCTCAACTTATTAGCTGACTGGTGCTTTGTGAGGGGGAAGTTGCCTCTCCATTTTCACAGATTGTTATTTTGTGAGCTTGTTACTGTATGTGTGTGCTAGTGTTTTTATGTGTGTGTGTGTGTGTGTGTGTGTGTATGAATGAGAGCGCGGATTTTACATTGGGTCTTGTGTTATTCAAGCATTTTCTTAAAGCATGCTGGGATCCAATACTTTGATATATTGGATTATGCTATTTGTTTGTCATGAGTAGTTCCATTTTAATAAATACGGCACACATCTATTTTTCAGACGTTGCCTGTTTAAATACTCGCTGCCGTAGTATTTAAAATTCTGTATTTCATTTGGACCAAATTTATTAGTAATGAATGAACATGTCTGATATATATGCTGTTCCTCTTCAATTGTAGTTAGTATATCAGTGTGTATTTCGGGCCGCAAATTAAAAGTTTTCTTGTGTTCTGTTCTGTAGCGTTCCCTAAATTTTCACTAGAAAAAAATGGGCCCAGGTTTACACTTGGGTAGGCTACATGAGATCATGTACCCTTAGAAATTATTTCCTTTTGTATGTGTCCTTAGAAATTGTTTTGACAATTGTGACATTACAACTACCTAGTCACCACTGCCTACCTATTTGTTTTGAATAGACCAAAATTTTCACGCCATATCAGCCGATGTGATATTGGGTGAAGTCTGCGAACTTCAGGGAATAAGCTAAGTAAAAAAAATAAAATAAAAAAAATAATACTGAGCTGTAGAAAAGCACTGTAGGCAACTTTTCAAATACCTCATGGTCTGTTGGCCGTCATATGTTGTTAGTTTGCTTAGTTTTTGTTTTGTTTACTTGCATTTCTCAGATGTAATTTGTGGTTTTATTTATTGAATAATAAAAGCATTTCATATCTCCAAACAAGTCTCCCTTAGGTTCCGTAGTCCTCGTGACCTTTTAAATAACAATTAAGTTGAGAACGATGTATTAAATTACGTGTGTAAGTAAACATTTAATTATATATGGCAGATGAGGTTGTTAGCTGCATGCTGCCATAAAAGACAATTACTGCTATAACCGTCTATGGTGTGCAAAGCGCTGCGAGGCGAGAGAACGCAACACAACAGAGATATTATAGGACTCGACAGCTGGGGCCAGTGAGCAACGCACCATGTGAATCTGTGGAATTAAAAAAGCAGATATAGTCTTGACTTCCATGATGAGGGGTGCTTTTGCTCAACGTGATGTCTGTTCAAACATACAAACATTAAAATGTAAATATGAATATGTTTTATATTATGTACGGCCTACTGTATAACCTACTAGCATAAGTGGCACAGGTATAGCGGTATATATTAACTTCAAAGTCCTCACCACGGAGACAAGGCAATGAATCGCAGACACTGCAACAGACATTGGCATTCCATTTCCAATGGCTTTATGGCCGTCCAGACACAATTAGACCGTTTCCAGAGGCTCGACACCCATTTGGAGAGGTGTTTCTTTTCTTCACTAACCCTTCGCTTTCAGAGACTCGATTACGTGCACAAAGCCAGCGGAAATAATCTAGTTTTATTGGCCTCTGATTGCAGTTTGCCCTAGGGCACCCTTTGTGTAGGTCTACACGATGAAATGAAGGCGTCAGTGCAAATTCTACAGAAGCTTTAAAGCAATACTGATTAAATTAAAATAATGAACATTTTTCATATTCTTGCTTTCATTTGCAGAAATTAATTTGCCCATAACACCTTGTCTAATCGGACGTCCAAGCATAAACGAAACCACTCTATCGTCAAAGTAGGCCTAGTTGTCTGCGTTGTTATACAGTCTGACCACTTGATGTCAGTAAAACCTCAAAATCGCAACTATGTTTGAGTGTCTCTACACGTATTTTCAATAGCTTACTTGTTCCCGCATTCTTTTTAAGTCTTTATTAGTTACATTTTTGTCTGATGAAATTACAAACAAAAAAAATCTTGTTGATGCTTCCCGTTCCTCCTTTTTGATTCATTATCAAACCATTGTTACATGTAAAGCAATAATTAGCTACAATGTACGTTTTAACACTGAAGCAAAATAATTTAAGTCATGTCTGGTTTATAACGGTCTCGAAATTTAATTAGTGGTGAGTATTAAAGTAGCCTTCTAAAAAGACTAATTTCTTTTTTGCATTAATGCATTATGTATTAATAATATTCATTTAATGCATTTTAATTTTAACAATGCAATTCCATATATATATATATATATATATAGTCGTGGTCAGAATTATTGGCACCCTTGGTAAATATGATCAAAGAAGGCTGTGAAAATAAATCTGCATTGTTAATCATTTTGATCTTTTATTTTAAAAAATTCACATAAATCTAACCTTTCCTTGGAGAATAAGAGTTTAAAATGGGGGGAAATATCATTGTTATTTTACATATTGCATATTACATACAGCATAATGTTTTTCTCAAATACAGGTTGGACACAATTATTGGTACCCCTAGAAATTCTTATGAGTAAAATATATGTGAAGTATATTCCCATTCATATTTACAATTTTGAGCATACCAGGGTGATTATGAACATGAAATTATCCAGCCATGGCTTCCTGTTTCACAGGAATATAAATAGGAGGGAAAACAAAGGCCAAATTCCCTTAATCATCCATCACAATGAGAAAAACCAAAGAATATATTTCTGATGTGCAGCAAAAGATAATTGAGCTTCACAAATGAAAGTGACTTTAGCACCATCATGGAGCTGGGAATCTGAAGGGTCTAGAGAGATTCTGGATGAAGAAATTGTCTCTAAACTCTTGTCAGGTACTCTCTAACCTCATCAGGGAGAAAACTCAGAGCTCTTATTATGCCAAATGGAGGTTTCAAAAAGCATTGAATAAAAGGGTGCCGTTAATTGTGTCCAATGTGTATTAGAGAAAAACATTTATGTCATAATTATATTTCCCCCTATTTTAAATTCTTATTATCCAATGAAAGGTTAGATTTATGTGATTTTTTAAATTAAAGGATTAAAATGATTAACAATGCAGATTTATTTTCACCGCCGCCTTTGATCATATTTATTTACCAAGGGTGCCAATAATTCTGACCACGACTGTATATATACAGGTGCATCTCAATAAATTAGAATGTCGTGGAAAAGTTAATTTATTTCAGTAATTCAACTCAAATTGTGAAACTCGTGTATTAAATAAATTAATTGCACACAGACTGAAGTAGTTTAAGTCTTTGGTTCTTTTAATTGTGATGATTTTGGCTCACATTTAACAAAAACCCACCAACTCACTATCTCAACAAATTAGAATACTCCATAAGACCAATAAAAAAAA
>NW_015637156.1:281088-306449 GCF_001515625.1 Sinocyclocheilus rhinocerous
TATATATATATATATAGTGATAGATGTCAATGTATTCTTTTATGATGTAAATCGCTGTTTTAAAAAAAAATAACCTGTAAAATAAAAGTAAATTCCTGGGATAAACTGGGATTAAACTAACCCAGCAATGAATTATAGAAAATGTGTAAATAAACTAATAGTGGATTTAATTATGGCTACCCATAATTACACCCCAGACTATTATGCCTGCCCAAAATTACACTTTCTAACTGGTAATGGAAATCTTCATTTGGTAATAAGTCAATTAGACAAATTAGTTTAAAGTCCATAACATAATTATAACATTTAATTCAAATAAAAAAAATAAAAATAAAAATCTCCCAAAGTTTTAGGAGGGGGGAAAAGCACAAGAGCAGACTGCACTGGCAAATACAATATGTGGAAATACAACTAGTATTGGTATAGCGCGGACTGGGGGAAAAATAGGCTAATAGGCTTATATGAAAACCTGTCTATATTCACGTTGGTAAAGTGACGTCGAAAAAAATATACAGCTTTACCTTGTGTGCTGTCCTGTGAAAATAACCTAACAGACTCGACCCAGCGTGTTTAGAGCGTAGACCATCTGATTTATCTGTCTTTAAGCTTAAAAAAACCAACCCGATCTCATGAAAGTGCGTATAGTACGCCAAATAAAAACGAAAACCCGTGGTATTGATACGCAAAAATGGACTTTGGCGTGTATATGCTACGCGATGGGTAGGTTTAGGGTTGTGGGGTAGATGCGTATCATATGTACGCGAAAGTCCATTTTTGCGTATCAATACCACGAGTTTTAAATTTGACTGTTCTTCAATGTTTAATTTATGTTTGAATAAATCCATCAATATACTATTTATACGCATTTTCATGAGACCGGGCTCAAAAAAACACGAATATATTTTTGAGTATATTTTTAAAATATCTTAAAATTTAAAATAAATGTAGGCCTACTTTCAGTAATTTGGACTACCCTGTGTTTTATTCGGAAACGTGTTTCTTGTGGCAGAGTTAACATATAGGCTACTAATGTTCCTTACATACGATTTTGTTTTACGTCCAGTAGGCCTTATTCTTTGTTTTTCTTCCTCTTTTTCTTTTGTTATTTTTATTTGTTTTTATTCAAAAAAAATTCAAATAATAAAAACAAATAATTAACTAATATAAATTGTAATTGAAATCTAGCTTTTGCCACCCATCCAATATACCTCTTGATCTTGTAAGATAATTTAGCTTTAAAAAATTATCTTTCTTTTCTTTTTTTTTGCCAAATCAATGCATTTCTTAAAATATCTTCTGAAACACTACTTCTCATAAGTTTTGGGAAATTACTGTTTTGACGTGTGCGATTTTTTTGGGTGGGGGGGCTATAATGTATTTTGAAATAGGCCTCATTTTCATAATAATCGTGATCATTAGCGGTCCATGGACTAATTCCTAAGATTAACTACTGTTTTTACAAGCTGATAAAAAAGAAAAAGCAATACTTATTGGATGTCTAGTGCTTGCGGAGTGATCATGTGACTTCATGGGCCCAATGCCAGAGAAGTGGGATTTAATATGAACTCCGGCTATAATGGGATTGTGTATCACTGCTCGTAAAAACGACACCAAGGATTCCTGCTCAACTCAGCAGGATGAAAAAGTATGAATTAGACTTAAACTGGAATGTCTTATAGTCATATGCAGCGAGCACTCACTCACTCCTCTTCAGCACTGGCCAAAAAATGTTGCTTTAAGTACAATGTGTCGTCTGACTATACTACAGGAGGAAATGACTGTTTCTAAAATAGTGCTTACACGTGACGCGGTCAAGATGCGGATCATCGGGGATTCAGAAAGGACTTGGACATCTTGGGACTTGGACGCCCCAAATGCATATAGCAAGCATGAACGGACAAAACCTCCCGATTGTGTGTCTTCAAATGGAAATTAAGGTATGACTTTCACGTTTATTTGAAACAGCTTGTTGTGTATCTAGTGTCAGAGGCTATACAGAGACGTGTCCTACAACTGCATCCATTAAACCACTGATGCAGCTGTTCATGCATGTTAAGTCGTAAACGTTTTAATGTCTCGGCTCTGTAGTAATAAATTAATTACTCTGTGTGTCTTAATTTAGAGGATCTCCTATGCGTATCTGGTTGCATAATTTATTTCTCTCGTTGTGTCCGCTCCCAAGATTTATAACCTACCCTGTTAAAGAAACCATGGATTCTGTTTCTTGTAACTGCTGACCAAGATCTTCTAGCTCACAGTCATATAAACTTTCATAATGTAATATAATAAATTAATTAATACAAAACTAAGAATGATTTTAACTAGTCATGATGAGCGGTAACGTCGCCCTAATTAATACAACGTCACATCATGTCTCTCCTAGAAGCAATCGTGTAGTTTATAAAGAAATGCATAAATACCTTTAGACTAGGCTATAAGTCAGTATTGACGAGGTGACAAGCCAATATGACATCAACGGTAGGCCTGCTGTAAACTGTAGCCTATATGTCACAGAGCCATATAGACTCAGGAGGGGACAACAAATGTGAAAACTTGTATGTATATTTGTGCATAGACTATTTAGATGTTATAATGTGAGCACGTAGTCACATAATTCAAATGGCAACATTGTCTTTATTGCTTCATTAACATCAGTACGAAGTTTCTAAATTCTGGGAACATATAAACTTAACACCCACAGTGGTAATGTGGACACAAAGAACATTGGTCGTATAATGACAGCTTTACAACTAAATAATACAAAATCTTTCTCTCTTGTAGTCCTATATATCTTAGTTGACTTAGACTTGACTTTTTTTGAAGGCGAGTATAAATTGTCCTCCACAATATTTGGAGACTTTTATTATTAGCCTGTTATTATTATCAACTATATTTAAGCAATAGGCTATTTATTTAAATCGGTGTTTATGCGGTTAAATTATTAGCAGTATACTAAATATTCAACAACTGATGTTAATAGCCTAATGTTATTTCAATGTAATGCGGATAAATCTATAGTTACTTTTTCAGTGAGTTCCTCCTTTGTAAAATGGCGCCGGCTGCAAACATTGCTTTACCAGCCCCCACCTCCGTCCTCTTCCCTAGAGAAGCTATAAATCTGTTGTTGTTTATGAAAATTTACTACTTTGCTGTACAACTTTATGAGCTGCTGCTAGCTCCCATTGGCTACCAGTTGGTCACGTGTTTTAAGGCCACATGAACGTTAACTTTTTATGTGTAGGCTATGCATCCCTACCCAAAATAGAGCTGCATTCTTCTCCTGACCTTGCTTTGTCTAGCCTTCTTTTACCTCCGCCTTTCCAAAATTTCGTCGGTTGTTAATTTATTGTCTTTGAATTTTAGGTAATATTCTACATTCGCTACCATCGAATTTGGCATTGCATTGGCTGACGGTAAAGAGAGAACTGCTCATCCTGTTTGGCACACTATAAGATGATGATAAAGAAGCATTCCGAAGAGCTGTGAAGTATTTTTCGTCACCGACCTCTGTTTCTTGCTTTCGTCGAGCAACAGACACACTGAATGGTAAGGAATCGGTTTGTTTTGAATGGGCTACTATCGAACATCTCTGATGTCATGTAATACTGCACACATTTTTTAATTAAAAAAGAGGTTTGTTTGTTTGTTGTTCTGGATGGAGAGGTCGCCGTCGTTTGTGTTGATGCTGCTGTCTTGTTATTTATTATCCACAAGGCTATGTCTACTGTTGTGCCTTAAAAAAGGTATGTCTTATGACTAGAGTATGTATCTAAACGTTTCAAATATTGGTCATGTCTTGACAAAAGCAACTTAATTAAAGAAGGCTGATTAATAAAACTTATAGCCTATTCCTATTTGGAACTTTATTTCTTTTTTTTTTGCATTAGCAAAACAGTAGGGTATTTGTATTTGAAGAAGTATGCCTCTGTGAGAAGGTTGTGCAATTCAGTATGTCGATATAGCCTAACAGTTTGTTGAATTTGATGATATTATCCTAAGTATTCAGTGCATCACACTTGCGTTAAGGCAAGAGCTGTGGTGTGGTGTCCTGTGGTCCGTGTTTCATAAAAGTTTGATGTTTCGAGCAATAATAATAATAGGTCTATTGCCTAATAATAATAGGTCTATTTGTAATTCGGGTGTAGGTTATGTAGATAGCCTAATTGAAACGCTGCTTCAAATAATCTTTTCCCTCAGCTTCATATATTAAAGCTTGAAAATCATCGTACGAGTGCTAAGCACAAAGAGACAGACTATATGCAGTCACCTGCAGGGCAACTGCAAAATTACACCTAAACTTATTACAGACTAGCCTATATAGGCTATATATGTACAATATGCGGTAGTTTTTACAATATGAGTTTACATTTATTAAATTCAACATTTAAAATTTTCATCTAACTTATTTTTCAGCAAGCAAAGCGTAGAAATATTCTAGAACGCTCTTAAGATCTAACGTCAATCGTTATCAGGGAAAGAGGTCCTATAGGAATTTTAATTTATAGCCTAAATAAAATCTATAAATACAAAAGAGGACAATATAACAGCTTGGCATAATTATGTAGATCTTCCGTGAACGACGAGGTAAATGGTGGTACATCAAAACCACCACTAGGTGGTGACCTACCACTTTGCTGACTGCATAAGCAGGTTCGTTTGTTCAAGCTATCCTATAAATGTAACAGATGCTGGAATGTGAAGTGAAATGGAAAGGAATCATTCCAGATCCTACAGATTCCGGATCATTTTTTTTTCATAGCAATGACATTATACAGAAAATGGTCTTGTCAGGTTGTTTGAAACATCTGCAGTACCAGAATGTGTAGAGCTCTTGGTTTTGCCAATGTCACTTGCATGCTGAAATTCTGAAAATGTGAAGTGTTTAGTTTTCCGTTATAATTTTTTTTATATATATAATTGAATGCGTTGTTTGTGTAGACTGTTTCACTCGTTCTGAATAATTGATTTAACGTTTTTGCACCATATTTCACTAGCCTATAGCTGCATCTCTAGAGAGGCAAGAAAGGATCTCTGTATCTTAAATCCGCAGTTCAGTTAAAAACAACAATTTCTGTTTTCTAGATAATGGGCTTTTCTTTAACAAATCACGCTGTCACGCTCTCCAACTGTCTTTGTGCGTTTGTGCATTTTACGATGAGCGCGGTCAGTCAAGTTGACTGTTCGACATCGGAGCTGTCGGGTTTTAAGTTTCTGAACTAAGGCCGAGAATAGCTAATATCTCCAGGACTATAGCAGTGAATTATATTTTAGCACAGTCTAATTTATTCAGGCTATATATTCATTAATGTATTTGCAATATTTCTTGTTATATTGGTAGGCTACTATTTTATAAATATATACTTCAACTACAATTAGGCCTAGCTGTTTGTTAGTTTATCAAAGTAGACCTAAATAAAGTTTTATTATGCGGAGTAGACAAATCGTTATAAAGCTGAATTTTAACAGTGCACTTTATAGCACAGTGTACTCGTTAATTTAGGTTCTCGTTAATGAATGAACGTTTCTGCATATTGCATAAGTTACAATGTCTGTTATAAAAAGCGTTTCCATTCAAATGTGTTTGACCAAGGACCAGCTACTTCTTTGTCACCGCTTAGCTCTTTTCATAATCATAAGATGCTGATGTTTTTTTTCCTGCTTGTACCTCAGTTCGTCAAGGAAACGGGCAAAACACAGTGGACTGTGTGAAATATATAACCTTTCTATATTGTTTTAGTATTCAGAGACATTTTTCTTTTATGCTCTTAAAAACAGTAGCCTAATTGACAACTGACATTATACAGAAAATGGTCTTGTCAGGTTGTTTGAAACATCTGCAGTACCAGAATGTGTAGAGCTCTTGGTTTTGCCAATGTCACTTGCATGCTGAAATTCTGAAAATGTGAAGTGTTTAGTTTTCCGTTATAATTTTTTTTATATATATAATTGAATGCGTTGTTTGTGTAGACTGTTTCACTCGTTCTGAATAATTGATTTAACGTTTTTGCACCATATTTCACTAGCCTATAGCTGCATCTCTAGAGAGGCAAGAAAGGATCTCTGTATCTTAAATCCGCAGTTCAGTTAAAAACAACAATTTCTGTTTTCTAGATAATGGGCTTTTCTTTAACAAATCACGCTGTCACGCTCTCCAACTGTCTTTGTGCGTTTGTGCATTTTACGATGAGCGCGGTCAGTCAAGTTGACTGTTCGACATCGGAACTGTCGGGTTTTAAGTTTCTGAACTAAGGCCGAAAATAGCTAATATCTCCAGGACTATAGCAGTGAATTATATTTTAGCACAGTCTAATTTATTCAGGCTATATATTCATTAATGTATTTGCAATATTTCTTGTTATATTGGTAGGCTACTATTTTATAAATATATACTTCAACTACAATTAGGCCTAGCTGTTTGTTAGTTTATCAAAGTAGACCTAAATAAAGTTTTATTATGCGGAGTAGACAAATCGTTATAAAGCTGAATTTTAACAGTGCACTTTATAGCACAGTGTACTCGTTAATTTAGGTTCTCGTTAATGAATGAACGTTTCTGCATATTGCATAAGTTACAATGTCTGTTATAAAAAGCGTTTCCATTCAAATGTGTTTGACCAAGGACCAGCTACTTCTTTGTCACCGCTTAGCTCTTTTCATAATCATAAGATGCTGATGTTTTTTTTCCTGCTTGTACCTCAGTTCGTCAAGGAAACGGGCAAAACACAGTGGACTGTGTGAAATATATAACCTTTCTATATTGTTTTAGTATTCAGAGACATTTTTCTTTTATGCTCTTAAAAACAGTAGCCTAATTGACAACTAAATGAACTTAAGTCCAATATGTTCGAAAAGATAGGCCAAGTCTTTTGTGTTGTACAGCGTCTCCTGAATTGTTTCTTTTTGAAGACATAAATATTTAGAATTGATCGAACTAAATCATAATTAACTAAAACAAATTTCCTGTTTTTATACCAAATATGGAATTATGAAATTATGAGGAATTGTGAGGCGTATTTTAAGTGGGCATGCAATACTCGAGAATCAGATCTTTTTTTTTTTAATTGATGTTGTGTTCTTGTTGACGATTATTTCAAACCTATAGTTGCGTGTGTTTTTGAATCTACTAAATCAATTAGACATTCTGGTGCGCGTGTTTTGTGTGCAGGTCACGGGGCTTTGTTTCAGCAGATACAATTTTTCTACAGTAGAGCCATTACCCTCTGAATGAACCCATCGCGTGCTCGCCTCAAGTCTAATGGTTTAGGTAGTCCCGCCTCTAACCAGAGGGTGGCGCGCCGCTACGATCTTGCAGAGCACACAACAGCTAGTTCGGTGAAACTCTTGTTGCGCGCTCCCGTGTCCAAACAATTCCACCCTGATTTCCTGCTTACGCGTGAATTTACCGCTGGAGGTCACAGAATAGGATTTACTACTGGTCAACAAAAACACGTGACTCTAAGACGTACCCCATATTTGGGAGTCTACGTAAGGGAGCATTAAGTCTGTGTCTCACTCATTTCCATAATTCATCATAAATTGTGCAAGGGTGCAATAGAAGCTCAAAACCATCAAGAGACACAAATCAAACACACACGGCAGAATTGTTCTCTCCATAAAGGTAGTTGTAGTAACTAAAAATAATTATAAGGTAGGCTAATTGTCAACCAATGAGCTCTTATTTTGTGAACTCATTTTGCAGTCGCTATCCAAATGGCGCGGACTATCCCTTACATAACTATGGAGATCACAGCTCTAGTGGCCAATGCAGAGATTCTACGGGCATGCATTCGGGCAGGTATGCTTTTGGCTACAATGGAATGGATCTCAGCACCGGACGCTCTACCACCGGACACTTTCTCTCATCTGGTGAGCGAACTCAAAGCTACACAGACAGTCCAACTGCGACGCCTGTCCGGTACAATCAACCGGTTACCACGACCAGCGCTGAGCCTTCCTCTGACCCTCTCCCGTGCTCATCCTTAGCCAACTCTCCTGTCAGCGAGCAGTCACACCGCGCTCTGAAAACCTCACTACCGAGCACCGCTGGCTCTACGACCAACAGCGTCGGGACGGTTCTCAGTCGGGAGGACGTCTCTAACGCGTCCAGCATTATGGAGGAAGAAAAGCCACCGGGAAGTGCGCAGGCAGCTGCACAGAATGCATCCGAGTCACCGCAGATTTATCCATGGATGCGAAAACTTCATATAAGTCATGGTAAACTGCAAACATTGAGTTCTGCTTTTTCTGTTTGTGTTCTGAGTGTTGTAGTTTGGGTGTGAATGACCTCCTGTCAAATTTTACACAAAATCAGCTGGGGAAGTAATGCAAATACAGTTAGTTTACTTTGGTTTTGGACTGTTACATCGAAATATGTCTCAGCCAGCATGCTGTCCTATTTTACAGACTCCATGTCTCGTAAAAAATTTTAAATGGACTTTCTTTTATAAAAATGAAAGGACCTAACTATATTATTAATTGTCTTGTCGACTATCCAGTAATGAATTGTCCGTGCTATTAAATTCATAAAATTAAACTGATTTCATTTGAGATCATTTGAGGAAATCACCCGAATTAAATGTTATGCTTTCTGTCCCTGAGAATGTCACGCATGCTTTGAGGTTGATGCATATCCGTTCAGCCATGTTTTGTGTCGTGCATTACATATGTATTATAGTACATTAAAATTCTAAAAATGTCAATGTCACACTTTTGTGTATAACAGACAGTTTGGCCGGACCGGAGGGGAAAAGGCCCAGGACAGCCTACACACGCTACCAGACACTTGAGCTTGAGAAGGAGTTCCACTTCAACCGGTACCTGACACGTCGCCGACGAATTGAGATTGCACACACGCTCTGTCTCTCAGAGAGACAAATCAAAATATGGTTTCAAAACCGGAGAATGAAATGGAAAAAGGACAACAAGTTGAAGAGTATGAATATGGCGGCTGCAGGAAGCGGATACCGGCCGTGAAAATGTGTATATATTGTATACGTGCATATATAAATTAAATCTGTAAGTGTTTGAATAGGTGTGGGTGCGCGTCTGATTCCTTATTCTAAATGTGTGTTCGACAAGGGGATGAAGACTTTGCCCATTTTACAAAAGAACTTTCCACTGGTCTTGAGAGAGTGAACGCCCTACGTTGCGTCCTTGGTCAGAAAAAAATGAAACAAACACTTCCTCTCTGTGTTTTCATGTAATGTTGCGTATGTGGAAAGATCTATGCATTGTCTTAGAAAAGCCACATGAAGGTGTAAATTAATATAACACGTATTGACGAAAATGCTTCTAAAAAAGTTTCTGGAAGGTGCATTAGGTAAGCCAACCTGTAAAAGTATTTGAGTCTTACTAAATGAAGCATAACTTAAAATGTTTTTGTTGTTGGTTTTTATGTCTTTTGGTTTGTAAATATGAATTGTTGTATTTTATGTATTTATTTCAATTCGATATCAAATATCGATTGTATTTTATTTGTTGTGAAGTTGAAGACCTGTTTTGTTCGTGTTGTACTGTCATCTTTGTGTATAAAATCGTTCCGTTCAGACGTGTCCGCATATTTGTCATGTCCTCATTTTTCTACTTGAGTATGTTTGAGTGGTGTACGTTTTGAAATGTTGGGGGAAACGCTAATTATTTATTTTCCTTCTCGTGAAATTTGAATGCCAACTGGAAGTGCAGAAAACAGTGTTGTCAAATGCAGTGTTCATAATAAAGTTTTTACTTTAAAAATGAGATCTCGGTGATTTGTCAGGTGTTTGTTGTGTAAGTAACAGACGTAAAAGTCATATACCACATAATTGTTTGATTATTTATGTGAGGGTGAGTATATACATAAAACTTCAAAATACCATAGGCTATTCTACTTTGGGAAACTTGGATAAAATGTTATCTAAGACACTGTTTAGAATCTAGATATTTATAACAATTTCCTCATTTCTGTAAAAGGTTGTTTGAGTGGTTCAACAGGTAGGCCTATGAGACGCACTATAATCACTACTTTACTCACCCGATGTGGAAAGGGCACTTATGGTCCCCCTTGCCAACTTCTCAACATGAGTGTGCATGCGTCCACGCCCAGTGTCTCGCAAGAAGTGTTCTCTTCTTTGGAAATCTGGACAGGGTTTTGAGCGGCAAACTTTACTAGACCCTTTACCATTCTGGATCCGTGACATTGGCGGGTAAGATAAATAATGAGGTTTGGTCCACGAATTAGATCGTAAAATTCACTCGGAGTGAGACGGCAGATAGGCTCACTGGCCATAAAACAGTCACGTGGTGGCAATTAAAGTCAGTTTTATGGTTTTGGGGAGTCGACACTATCGCATATAAAGTTTAATCGCACTGACGTGGAGCTTCGTTCTCTTTCTCCGCAGACCGTAGAGGTGTTCCTTGACTGCATCCACAACTGTTTCTGACAAACCAGATTGCTATGGACTGGAAACACGTCGACCGGATTCACTCGGGTGGGCGAGGGTCAGCTCTTGGTAAGTTCGAGTTTGTTTGTTTCGGGTTTTCGCTGCTGTTGAGAGACAACATTTTCTTTAGGCCCTCAGTGAAACAATGAGCAGAACATAAACGCATTCAAGTTCCAACTGCGTTAATTGGGGTTTGTACTGTGAAGACCTGCTTGTCCGGCAGATGGGTGGTAGGGGGCATTGCGCTCTGACTGTAATTGCTTCCTTCCTATACAGTAACGTTCTCTGCCCTTTGTGTCTATGCATTGAATAATGATTTTTAAAGATGTTTTTGATGATTTTTGTCAGTTTTTCCTAGTATCAACCACACCCTTCACAGGACTTTTTGGTAGACGTTGATGCACAAATCCGACCCCAAGCCAGAATTACCTCAAAGTTTTGAGAGAGAGGATAGGAAGTATCTATCTATCTATCTATCTAATTCCATATGCAAAAATGTATTCCCTCTGTTAAAAAGATTATTTTATACCATCAATATAGATAATTTGTTAATATTTCTGCACATTTTGACCAACTGGCTATTTTGTGACTGGAAATCTGATAAAACTGAGTAATTATTAATCATAATCATCTTCAAGCACCACTACTGCTCAGCAACACTGTAGTTATCGCAACCAACAACGCTGTTTTATTTAATCTTTGAGGCACACAAAACGTATAGTATAAGGAAAAATAAAAACGTTAATGCAGAACACAAAGATGTTTTTGCTTGCCTTATTTGAGGAAATGCGCATATAACATCTGCATACTTAAAGTGAAGTGTGAGAGCGAGTGGGAGATAGACAGAATTCGATAGACAATGAAGGAGAGAGAGGGACTGAAGAAAACTGTCTTCGCTCCTGGTTCACCGTGAGGTCAGCGGCGGCAGGAAGATGAATGTGCACACGCCGTAAACCACCAGCAGAGCTCGCTTTTGGCCAAGTTCAGTGTCACCCGCATTTGCGCCCCTTCTCCCTATAAGGATAGAAAAGACAGAAAGAAAAAGAATAATAACTCCCGCATACACCTTTAATTGCATGGACTCTCGGTAGAATAGAAATGGTTTACAAATCTGGGTGCAGCTTGGATATCAGCAGAACGAAATTGATGGCTACAGCAGGCCAAGCTGTCTGGAGATATAAAGGTTGTTTGATAACATATTAATAGTTTTGGCCTAATATTAGTGGTCATGATAAATGGCAGTTATTAAAGATGTATGGGGAAAACAATAGCTTAGAAAAGAATAAAAGAGAGAAAAATGGAGAAAGAAAGTTGATGAGCTCGAAGGCTTGTTTGTGTCCATCTGTTTATTTGTGCTTGTTTGTCTGAGAGAGAGTTTTATATCGTAAAGGTAGGGGGAGGGCCGGGGTCAAAAGTTTACAACAGAACAAGTAGCTGTCATCTGTTCTTGTAGAGCACAGTGCCACTTTTATAATGGCACAAAAGATGGAATAGCTGTGAATCCCGTGAGTTCAGGTCTAACCTCGCGATGAACTCTGCAAGCTGGGTGACCCTGGGTTAGCATCCCCAAGAGACTACCTCCTCCGCCTGTGCCAGAGATTGAGTATTCAGGTTTTATTAAGGGGTTTGATTGGTGAATTTCCTTTGAATAAATCCCATTTGATGACCATAAGTTCGACAGGACATTTGCATTTAGGATTGATAATATTTCCGCAATGAACATTTCTTTGTTTGCATAGTTCTGAAGAGTAGTTTTTTCATGTTGTAGCATCTTGAAAACTAAACATTCGTTAATTTTAACAGAAGAAAATAAAAGACAACAGAAAAGAAAAAAACAATAAAAGGAGAATATGCTGTTAGCCTTATTTACCGGTAAATCAGGACTAAACGAAGCCGAGACGTTATTGAGACGGTTTGTAGTAAAATGATTTGAAATTGTCTTACAAATAATTGTATGTAATAGCCTACTCATCAACTTTTGGACAAATCTCGTTTTAGACAAGCGAAGAATCATCGAATATATATAAATTCTCTCTATTTTATTTATTTATTTATTTTATTTTTTTGTGAATACAGGCCTCAAATTTTAAAGAATGCATAGGCCTACATTTTGTAAAAATATCTGCTTTTCCGAAAAAAAATCATAATTTTGCAATACAGAAAAGTTAGACAACAAATGCAATTATAAAAAGATCTGAATGTCACACATTTGTGTCGACAAAATTTGTTCAATGTAAGTCATTTCGAAAAATTTTCTCCAATGTTGCATATTCGTTTAATTCACGGGTTTACAGAAAACGCGATGGCTTAATATGGCCGTATTGCTTTTCATAAGAGACCGGAGATCTTATACTGGGAAACACAACTGCTGTAGGCTATCTCTGTAATTATAAGATTTTGAGTCAAAAGTCCAATTACAGAAATGCTTGCGTTTTGAAATGATTTTGATTTTATATGTTGGTTTCAGCCAAAAGCAGTTGAACAGTAAACTGGAATATTTATCTTAAAATTACATCCTCAAATTAAAGTGAAATATCATTGTATTTTGTAAAAGCAGTTGGGTCAGTTTAACACAATAAGACTACACTAGGTTAAATTAAACTTAAGCAAGTTATTTAGTAAAAGCAGGTTTTCATAACAAGGGTATTTAAAAAAAACAGGTCGGTGGTGCAGGTTGACCCGTATGTTTTAAATTGTGTAATCAGATTGATTTTATACAATCTGCTGGCGAAATGTAGCCTATGTTACCTTTTACATTGTTCGTGTTGCATTTAACATTTGGTTTAATGTTTAAGGCTCTTTATAGCCAATTTATTGGCAGTGTCTCATTCTCATTTTCTCTCATTCAAATGACTTTCAATATCCTGAGTAATATACGTGGAATAAAAATGTGACAGCTAGCACCGGTGCACCTAGCACCATCGATGTAAGATGAAGAAGACTTTTAGATGCGAGTTTTAAATATATATATAATCAGAGTTTTCTTTCATCTGATCCTTTGATTAATTGTTAGTTTTACTTGTCTTAAATATGTAAATATTGCAGCGTGTTTAATTTTAGCCCTCCAGTTTTGTACACAAAGGAGAGAGAAGTAGGCCTATATAATAAATAACAGACAACATGGTATACTTTTTTTATGGGCCTCAGAAAACTAAAGCCTTGGCTTGTTTTAAACCCGTACGGTTAAAAGACAGCAATTTTAATTTATCGATAAGTTAAATCCAATAATTAAACAACATTCTAATTATAGATATTATTATTAGTAGTGGTGGTGGTACTAGTAGTAGCAGTAATAAATATGTTGTTATAAAAAAAATGAATAATGAATTTGTCATACCTTATACCTTCTATATATATAATATATATTGTCCTCATTTGTAAGTCGCTTTGGATAAAAGCGTCTGCTAAATGACTAAATGAAAATGTAAATATATATATATATATAGCCTAGGCCGAGTGCCGACCTCCAGAAGGACCCTGTTCCCTGATGGGATAAACGAAGTCCAAGGCCGGGGTAAACGCAAGGTCACTGCGTCTAACAAATATGAAAATGTCACCTTTTCAGAGGGCACGCCTTGTTGTTTAACAAAGACTGTCAGTGAACAAGATTAATAAGAGGCGAAATGGACATTGAGTCACTGAGAGGTCAAACTGAAGTTATCTCTGTGTAACTATTAAAGAAAGGTAGCCAGAGCGGTTCTGAAGCTGTGGAACCGCACGAGGCTCACATAGTTTAATACTAACTTGAAGCTCGCGTGGATACAGGAGTTTTCAGTTCAGGCTGGCTGTTGATTCACTACATGGAAATGTTAAGGATAAAGAAACATTACATGGGAACTACCTGTCGCGCAAACGATGTGTCATTATTTTGGTTTATCTGGTCCTGGCATATAAGCTTCAGGGTCTGGGATAATATTTTGCTCACGAACTTACACAAGGTAGGCCTTCTGAGTTATATTTTAGTGTTTATATAAACACTGCTATTTAACAAGTCTAAAAGGAATATGGTAACGTTATGGAATTGAGTCTGTCTGTGTTGTGCATTTCCCAGAAAACGAGAAATTGTTGAAAAAGTGTATTGGCTTTACATTGTTTTTAAGATGGATGTTTCATAGAGATATTTCAAGATCATAAACATGACATTGCGATCTTTATTATAATGGATCTAAATCATTTTCATTACCATCTAAGCAATATCAATACGGATATAATTGAATAAACAGTGCTATGTATTGCAGTAAACTAAAAAAAAAAAAAGCCAACTGCAATAAACAATTAGTGGTTGCCTGCAGACCACATATGATAATTCAATACGTCCTGAATACAAATTCTGAGTTGGGTTTTGGTCTACTCTTGTTAGAGTAGAAGACGAAATACAATGGATCTAAGCCACTGTGCAATACATGAAAGGTGACAAGATGTCCGGTTCAGTTTAACTCGACAGTTAAAAAATATGAAAAGTAAAAGCCAACACATTTCATTATGGAGCTTCTATGAGACAATAAGGAAAGCCACGTTTCTTTATTTAGACACTTAGACATTACAATTTATGTATTTTGCTTTTGCTGAAGGCATATGTGAGATTTTTCTTACTAATTCAGTAATAATAATAATTCAAAAGATACAAATCGAAAGATGCAAATGTGTGCAACTAAAAGGCTCATGTAGCATCCTCTCGTTGTTCTTGACTACACACGCTTGGGTCACTTTAATGTCGAGCAAATCGTCTAACTGATGGTCTTTCCTAATATTTCTTTGAAGATGCCAGTGGTGGAACCCCCAAAACTAAGTCTGTTCATTGTGTTTGTTACATTTGTTACAAAAGACGTGTGAAATTATTGGTTGATGCGGTTGCTGGCTTGAAAGTAGGCTTTGTGCTATTCATTAACAGGTGCAGTCACTGAGTATACTGATATAGTTGCTTTTGTTAAAGTGGTCGTGGGCCTTCTTGAAGGTTCTTTTGAGGAACCTATAGAAATTTTAAAGTCCCCGAAGGGTACAAAACTGCAGGTCGTGGTACACAAACAAACGAGATATTTTGTACATTTATCATGAGAAAGGGCATTAACACTAGAAGGGGATGCTTTCGTGATAAATTACGTTCTCTATTGCACTCAATTGTTTTTCACTGTATATAATGCATTTTAGCATACATCTTGTACATTCAGTCAGCTGTTTCGTTTTCCATGCGATGCATATGGTAACTACATCGAATTAATTTCAGATATATTTTGATTCGATAACAAAAACAGACGCATTGACCGCTCGAACAAATTTTTGCTGTGCTGATGCCTGGCCTGCTATTGGTGCTTGTTTACACGATGCCCACAGGAGGCGCTGATTGGTCGCATTTCTCACGTGACCGACCAACTTTGTACATTTGACAGAGGAGTAGGTGGGTTTTGGAGAGATCAGAAAAACGACAGCACGATAAAAATTAGAATTGTTGCACTTTTCAAATTAATGATCATGAGTTCCTACTTGATCAATTCAAATTACATCGAACCTTCTTTCCCACCCTGCGAGGAATATCAGCAGAATGGATACATGCCCGTGTCCTCTGATTATTATGAGCGGCCGAAAGACGCGGGCTTCCCCCATCACGAGGAGGCATCATTCCCGCGATCAAACTACCAAGAGCCGAGCTATGATTACGGTAATGTGTCAACCAACGGCCTCAACGATTTCACCGACCGTCATCACGCGCAACCTCAATCCGTTCCGCAGAATCATGGATCCCGCCTCACCACAGAGAGCTGTGCTGGTTCAACTGCGAACAAGGATTGTAGCCTCGTGTCAGAGGCTCTCCCAGGCGCACAGAAGGGTAAAGAGCCGGTGGTGTATCCCTGGATGAAAAAAGTCCATGTTAATACCGGTAAGTAATGTGCACGGGCAATAAAAGCTAGGAGCCCTGTGGAGGGCGTTCGTCTTAAGGCATGTGGGGAACATACCCTGTTGTAATTGCTCATTTAGAGGATTTACAGCCATCGAGATGAAGTCCCTGTGATTACGAGTTATCGCAAATTTTATTTCCCTCGTGTTCCACCCTGCCCATTTGCGTTTGTGTCTTATGACTCAAAAGAAAGTTTATCGCTTACCAAGTTAGCACCAAACAGGCCTTTTCATTTAGTTATTTTCTATTTTGCAGTGCTACCAAACTAGTTACATCAATAGGCTACTGCGTGTGAATGGAATGCTGTCGTCGGAGAACGACGCATATCCATTGTTTCATACTCTAGTCATTTAGTACTCTTCAAAATGTTTAGTAAGTGTACTAATTATCCGACATCTCACCAATACCTGAGAATGTCAATAACACCTGCTTGGTTATGTGTTTGTGTGTTTAGTGACCGCCAGCTACTCTGGAGGAGTGCCCAAGAGGTCTCGCACCGCCTACACGCGCCAGCAGGCTCTTGAGCTTGAGAAAGAGTTCCACTTTAACCGATATCTGACTCGACGTCGACGAGTGGAGATAGCGCACACTATGTGTCTTTCTGAGCGTCAGGTGAAAATCTGGTTTCAGAACCGCCGCATGAAATGGAAGAAAGACCACAAGCTGCCTAATACAAAGATCCGCTCCTCGAGCTCTGCGCCCTCCAACCATCACGTGAAAACGGACGCCACTCAGCAGCAGCAAACACTGCTTCCTACGCCTTGTTCCTCGAACCTATAGTACTATAAGCAAATCGGCACAGACGGAACTGAACAAGAAAAAAGAACACATAGCAGTATTAGGATCGGAACTTCACAGGGTTACTTTTTATTCAGTGTCCGATGAGGCAACTTAACCTCGCCTTCCCAACCTCTTCCTCCACTCTAATTTGAGCTGGAAATCACATCCTTCCTGTAAAATAGTTTCTCTCTCTCTCTCTTAAAGGAACAATAGTAGAATGTACTTTAACTTGGACAATGGATCGTTACGTTTTCTGTCTTTAACCGAGACATACCGAGTTTGTGAAGATCTGCGCTAGTTACGTGTGTACAAATTGACATTTTAACTTGAAGGCACAAGTATAGGAACAATCTTCCTGGAGTAGTTATCTTATTTGTCTTAGTCCCATATTTTAGAGTATTGTTAAGTGTATTTACGTCATCAAAGCTGTGAATATTCGTGTATTTGGTTATTTGTATATTGGTGAATGATGTCAAGTTGTTTTAGTAAGCCTGTATGCAAGTAATTGTAGGCTTCCCGTGAAAATAATAAAAATGACTTTATTGTGTATTATCTATTTAGTTTAATCCACAGGACTAATGTAGGCTGTGTAATTTAGCATGTTAGAATCATGTTACTGTTTTATTCCAACGTAAGCTATAGGCTATTGATAACTAATAACAAAAACTTTAAATAGTCGCGGTTAGACTAAAAGCTTGCCTCCGAAGTTTTTATTACGTAAATTGCCAAAGCTATGTAGGCCAATGGTTTAGGTTTGCTTCTTTGATTTTTTAAGGTATTTTAACATAGCCTAAAAAAAACGGTTCACTTCACAAACCAAGTTATATTGCCCTCAGTCTTGTGACGTTTCGTTTTTATTTATTCCATTTGGTTATCCTTTTGGTAAAATAATTAAAACGCGCATATAGCGGTTATATATTGTTCCTTTAAGCTGACCTTTTTTTACGATACAGCGTTACAAAATGCCTGATATTTCGCTGAAATATTACATATTTAACTTAAATACAGCAGTATTTATTTCTAAATATCCAAACTGTTGTAGGCTATTGTGACAAAATCACATACATTAATATTAAACACTTTGAGCCATTCTTGAAATTATAATAATTTCAGTACAAACAGACCTCGTTTGCACCACCCAGTCTCCTTTATTTGTTTTCTCAGGACAATCTATACTTAGTTGAATTTACGTCCATTGTAAATGTAATCTAAACTGTATCTATTTCTTTTGCGCAGTACCTTTCCAAAATCAAAATATAGGCTATTTAAATAACAAATACCATTAACTCTTTCCCCAATAGAAGTCTATTGAAATAAATTAGAGACGGACAGTAGGCTACTTAGTAGTGTAAACTACTGTTGGGGTCAAGCAGAGGACACTAACGAGCTGTCCAATCATCAAACTGAAGCACTGTGTACGACCCCTTAACCTCTGACCTCGCCATATTCAGCACCCTCCAGACCATGGTCTATTTATCCCTCGAACGCATGGGGCAGTAGTGGAACTTGAATAAGGCCTTTATTTTAAAATTTAGAGGGAGACCAAATGCATACTCTGTTTATGCATACCTTACTTTACACGACTAATTTCACATAAAATATAAATTAAATGTTCAAATCGGCTAAATTATTTGCACTTCATTGACTCTTTTCAAAACGTATCTAAATTATTTATTATAGAAAACATCAGCTGTGAAATTGACTATTTAAACAGGTAGAAGAAATCAATGGTCGATAATAATGTAAGGATGCCAATTTAGTAATCTAAAGTGGAATAATATTTTTGTTTGCGTGCATTTAGACTAACTTTCACCAAGAATAGCATTGCTCAGAGACAACAATAGCATGGGATCTTAAAGAGTATCTGGTCTGTTTACGACTTTGTGGAATTTGAAATCAGTTTTGGTGACCGTTTTTTAAATATTCAGATTTCGAGAGAAAAAACTTAAACTGCAGCCACTAAGATAGTCACAGTCATCATTGATTCAGATCTTGACAGACAGGAAATTTAAACTTCCATCATGACACCAGCACCTCACCTCTCAATCTACCATGCTTAAATTTTAATTGACTGGCTCACATGACCATATTAAATAATAGATACCTCTTGGTTAGAAATAGATACAGGAGGTTCGGTCGGATTTTTCATTTTGCAGTTGACCGTCGACTTAACGAGACTCTAACCAGCTGCTACTCTTCCGGTCATTCTTCAAAAAGAGGGTTTGGAGTAAGTAGAAGCTTTTTAAAATCTAAAAATTTGGATGTTAGATATAGAAAACTATATAGCACATGTTCAAAGTACAAGTTATATACGGATGTTGTTTGTATTGATGTGAACCCGTTTTCTCATTACGCTATCCAACAATTTAATAGTAGGGAATTTTCTCTGAATAATTCAGATTTTTTAAGTGTCAGTAAATGTCAGTTTATATACAAACGTTAAATATAGTGAATTACTGTAGCCTACTTTTAGATGTATGTACTGTGGTTATGTAGGCTACTTTTCGACTCTTGAAAATCTCAATTGTAAGGCAATTGTAAATAACAAGTAGTAGCCTAGTAGTAATGATAAAAACAATAATAATAATAACAATAATATGTTCTAGATGTTCATGAGCTACTAAATCTCTTTACTATGTAGGCTATGTCAGTCACCTGTTTCTATCATTATCAAAACACAGGCTACAAAAAAGATAAGATTTTTAACTTCTATTTTTATTTCATTCACATTCAACAAACGTAATCCGACCTCATGGGCAGAACTGTTAAACAGCCAAAGATCATTGCCGTTCCACTGGCATCATCGTCAAACTTAGTTGAGCTGTAGCCTACATCATTATTAGCTTTGATGATGATCACGGTAAATCCAAGGAAAAGAATGATCTTCGTCTGCGTGTTGTAGTAATCTTAGCTTGCTTCAAGAGCTCCAAATGTCAGCATGGAGAACAGATTTGTTCTGTCCCCCGGCGAAACTCCACGAACCATTTAGAGTGAAAATACCAACTATATATATCAAAATCTAATATATCACTGTTAATGAATTCTGTAGGCTTCTTGAAAAGCAGCAGACCACTTTGTTAAGAAATAAAAACTAAATGGTTGAAATACGTTTATGCTGGTCTGCAGTCACTAATGTAATGACAATTACTTAAATAAAAAATAAGTGATGTTATCAAAATTACATAAAAAGACGGGGATTAGCTTTGCACCCGTTATGCACTGTCCTGGTCCCGAATACTGTGTAAAAGCGTTCTTAATGAACTTTGTGATCGGGTCAGTGGGAAGTTTAGGATGCATGCTGAAATGTATGAGAAGCAAACACACAGACCCTAGGGACTCAAGTGTTCTGTCCCCCGGCGAAACTCCACGAACCATTTAGAGTGAAAATACAGCCCTGTCTGTAGGCTTCTTGAAAAGCAGCAGACCACTTTGTTAAGAAATAAAAACTAAATGGTTGAAATACGTTTATGCTGGTCTGCAGTCACTAATGTAATGACAATTAATTAAATAAAAAATAAGTGATGTTATCAAAATTACATAAAAAGACGGGGATTAGCTTTGCACCCGTTATGCACTGTCCTGGTCCCGAATACTGTGTAAAAGCGTTCTTAATGAACTTTGTGATCGGGTCAGTGGGAAGTTTAGGATGCATGCTGAAATGTATGAGAAGCAAACACACAGACCCTAGGGACTCAAGGCGGGTTCGCGTTGCGTCTCGCAACACCCCAGGGCTGTTTCTAGTTATAGCAGGCAGGTGAATACTCTAACAAAAAGGTCTAAACAACACAAACAAGTCTGACTAAAGAGTTTTTTTTAAACATGTTTACTCTTTTAAATATTTGACTTTCATAAGTCACACTTGATAAAGCACACAGCACATCACAGTAACACGTCAGAATGCAGATGTATAATGCGTCGCCTTGGCACAAAAAGCGGGCAACGCTGGCCTCTGTCCAAGAGTTCTTTGCATGCGTATGGAAATAAAATAATAACATAGTCCATCTCATGTTAAAATCTGAAAAAAGTTTGTACTCCTTCAAATTGTGGCTTTGGAGAGAACAAAGCATTGGTGTAAGGGGGAGAAGCGGTCCCTGGCTGAGGTGATTAATTATCTACAGGGCTTCACCACGTCTGTTGGATGAGCTTTCAGCCTAAACACTCTGCTGCCGGAAAACAAGCACCAAATGGTGGTAAAGAGAAGGCCCCTTTCGGGACGGGTCTTCTTTCTTTTGTTTGTTGAGGTAGACTTGATAGATCACTGCTCTATAAATATGTCAGAACTGTAGCTTCAGCTCCTGTGACTCTTGTAACGAAAGGTTATGATGTCTAAAATAGTACCTTCTACACATACAATGTTACATATGCGGGCTTCATATGCACATTCATAATTTTCAGTACTGCAGTGTTAACACGAGCAAATTCTAAGGTCAAAAATATCATATGCTTGGTAGGTCCGCTGATAACAAGAACTTCCATTGAGTCTTGTTTGACTGATACACCGTAATCACCGAGAGAGGGCCACCTTGCACACACGAGTTCTTTAAAGGTATTCATTAACAGTGATATATTAGATTTTGATATATATAGTTGGTAGCAAGTATTTGTATGGCATATTTCTAAGAGATAATGCTAGATAGGGGGAAATCAAGGAAATTCAGATTTTTTATTTTTTTTTATTATTATCATTTTAATAAATCAGAACGCCAGGTATTGTTGTTCTATTGCGAATGCATTTGTTTCCTATAACACTGGCACACAAGAAGACTATTAGTATTAAGAGGTCCAAATACTTGTGGCATGCTTTTGTATATGTGGGGGACACCCCATACCCCCAAAACATCATATTTTCCCACATACAACGTTCTACTAATCTGTGATGTGCTATTTTTTTCTGGTTAAAAAAGGCTCAAAAATAAGACTGAAATTTTAAATTGCGAGGAAGTATTTCGAACACACTACTTCCATCTTTGTGATCCTCCTCAAAGGGGACTAACAGCAGTCTCTATTAATGATTCACAGTTCAAAAAAGGTTTCCTTTTTAATAGACACGTGGTCACGTGAGTGGGGCGCATAATATGGTTGCGATATTATGATGAAGGGGGTGGATGGCATGCGAACCCCGGTCTGCTGCTGTGCTGATAGCGCTAGCCTACTTCACTAAAGTGGGGTTGGGTCATTGTGGACTTGCTGAAAAGCCGGAGAGATATGGATTGAAAAAATTAAAAAGAAAGAAAGACTCTGGTACGTTTTGCGGATAATGTTATACAGCTGTCATGAACAGATATGTTTTTCTACACAGAAAAAGACAGAAAGCCCGGCGAACCATGAGGATGGATTTTATTTTGAGGTATTTCCGCTGATTGTTCACTACTATAGTGAGTTTTTCGGCTCAAAGAGAAGGTCAGTTACCGTAGAATGGCGGATGAACACACGGGAGAGTCGAATTTAAGATCATTAAAATAAACTTAACTTGGAGCATATTCGTCAGTCAACTTTATTCTTCACTTAACAGCACTGAAACAACCATTAAACACGTAAATAAAAAAATAATTGTTACATCCATTTACCTAAATGCTACATTGCTTTAAGCAACACTTTGCAAATCTAATATTGTTTTACAAAATTACAGAAATGTAGACTGAGTTTTTATGTTTTCTGTGATAAGTCATAAATTAGAATAGATCTGCAAAACCCGAGGAACAAATGCTGTATTTTTTTTAGTCTGTATTAAAATTTAATGTAAAATAAATGTAAATAAAAGTAAGAAATACAATTAAAATGTCTTTAAACAAAGTAATTGTACAGGATAATACAGAGCAAGTCATGGACTTCATGGAGTAAATTTCATCTGCTTTCTAAAAACATTTCAAACTTTTCAAAATGTGTCTACAGCCCAAAAACATTTTCTCTCACGAAAATATGACTATTTATGTTTATCCAAACATTTTCATTTTTTGAACTGTGTGAATGATTAATGATATTGTCTTTGTATTGCACGTAGTCTCAAATCGGTAACACTTGTGTGTGGCTGTAAACCATCTAGGTTGTAGACGGTGTGTAAACTGGGTTTTCCCAGAAAGAATAAATCACAAGACAGCAAATAAAACTCAACAGAGCAGTGGCGGCCCGTTTGTTGCGGAGGCTCGCATGGGAAACGAGGATATAATATAAGGAGTAGGCGATCATCCAGAAGCACGCTGCCGCGCGAGGTCACGACGCTCCAGTCTTGATTTATGGGCTGGGGGACTTAGGGCGGCCGCTGCTTGAGAGCTAATGACTATTCGATCTAAATTCTCTAGAAAGGAAACAAAATGGAGGAGAACTCGATACATTTGCCAGAGTGTTTTATTCCTTATGATATTCCTGATGATACATTCTTATTTTCACACATGAGCCAATATTTTGTATTTTTAACTGTAAAAATACATCCGTTAATTTTATTTATTTGTGCTGTTATTGTTAGGATTCCTCAACCTATTAATTATTATATGCATTTAGATCTATTAGTAGTGCAATTAATTGCATTAGCGAAGCAAAGAGTCGTATAGTAAAGGATTTTAATACTGATATTCCTCTAAAGCCTGGGTTGAGTATTAAAGATGTCGAGCTTTCGTCTATTGTTCGTTAATGTTCGTTTGTTCAAAGCCTAAGGATACATTATACCAATGTCGTTTTCAGTAGGCTTAATACATTTTTTTTTATTGATGTCAGTTTATCACTGTGCTGGTGTTAGATACAAGTTAGAGTTCAAACCATTTGTAATGAGTGCAATGGATTTACAATGAAAATAGTGTAACCCATTTGTAATAAAAACCAAAGGAAAATTCAAAGTATTTGATGTGGTAACTTTAAATTAAATGCACATTTAAAATAAAAAAGACATAAATGAGTGACAAACATACAGAAGTGTGCTTATTTATTTTTATTTAGAGTTTAGAGTTCACTTATTGAATTGTTCAGTTAAAAGATATTGACATTAATTACTGTCTACTGTCTACATTTCTCCTGGCAAAAAATGATAACACTTTTATTTCTTGCCGTAGATCTCCAAATAAATGAATGTGCCCCATCACTAAGCCTACGAGAGACCGTGTTTTGCTTAAGGTGAGCTTTCTATTACATTACACAACTGCCATGTCTTGCTATATATATTATTTACTATCACATGCTATGCACTCATACACACACAATTATGAAAACTGAAGACCCATAATTTCTTCCTTTCCACGTTTCTGGGGTGCAATTTGTCATTATGAAGGAGTCTGTTGGATCAACCCTCAGGAGCTAAAGTGAGAAATGTCTTGTAACAGTTTTAGGCGGTTTAATGCATATTAATTGCAGATTAATGCATACTGTACTGCAAGACACATCTAATATAAGAAGTTAAATCGCAGTAACTTCAGCTCTATATGCTATTTGGAATGTTTTACAAAAATTGCCGAACATTTAATCTACTTTTCACCTAGCCGTTTCCGCGCCATTAATGAAATCTCTTAGTCATCGTTTTAATGAAAGAAAAAAAGGAAACAATTGCGTAAATGTCCAAAATGCTGAAATTGTCAAAAAATCGCATACGCAAGGATTTTTAAAATCCCACTCACTAACCCACGCCGCCCGCTCTTTTCTCTTTAGCTTTGGTAATCTGTAATCCAGTGGGCAGCGCGAGAACAAGAATCTGCCTCTGTGTTTACTGCCGTGCTGCGTAAGGCCATACGTCTTCTAGTTTGACCGAGAAAATACACAAGCTGATGCTGGTAATTCATTCGTATGCAGAAGAGTTTGATCCATAACCTCCTGGCCTCAGCTCGCGGCTCCCTTTTTTCTTCCTGCTACTTTGGAGGTCCGGGAGTTTTATAACCTTTTTCTGTGTAGCGAAAAAGCATCCTTTACTTTATTGCCGATAGTCTTTAGCTTAGGCTTTATGACCAATTATTTTTTAAATGCATGGAATTTATTAAAATGTTGCACTATATTATTATTATTAGAATAGACCTGCTGTGTTGTTGTTGTTTTTTTATTGCTGCTGCTGCGATTAATAATCTCCTACAACGATCTGTAATTAATTTAGACCTAAGTAATTCAGTCTTTTCAGGCCAATAGTACACTCTAAAAAATGCTGGGTTGTTTCAACCCAACTTTGGGTCAAATGTGGACTAACCCAGCCGTTGGGTTAAATTTTTACATTAAATTTTTAACCCAAAAGTTGGGTTAGTCCATATTTGACCCGAAGTTGGGTTGAAACAACCCAGCATTTTTTAGAGTGTAGATAG
>NW_015637156.1:310552-329041 GCF_001515625.1 Sinocyclocheilus rhinocerous
GTACACTCTAAAAAATGCTGGGTTGTTTCAACCCAACTTTGGGTCAAATATGGACTAACCCAGCCGTTGGGTTAAATTTTTACATTAAATTTTTAACCCAAAAGTTGGGTTAGTCCATATTTGACCCAAAGTTGGGTTGAAACAACCCAGCATTTTTTAGAGTGTATCTGTATTTCAGTTTTGAGTTGTTTAGTAACAATCAAGCTTATATTTGTTTAACACAAAACTTCTAATATATAGTCTAGTTCTTAGCGTAATTTTCAAGTTATAGATTTTATAAAGTTGTATGTATATCGTCCTGACTGTGTTCACAGGGGAGTGGAACTGCTTTCTGTGCTTGAGAAGGCACTTCATTTGCATAATTTTTCTTGTCTACGGTGACGCTCTGTTTCGAGGGAGTTCACTGGGGTGTGCATAAGTATGTGTTAACGTACTAGTTTGTGCACGTTAGTGGTACACGAAAGACTCACTAGAGCGCAGCCCATGGTGGCATTTAGTATAGGTCCGAGAACACAGGCATTCATTTAGTAGTATGTAATATGTACCTATGTGTGAAGGTGCTTAATCTCTACAACCAAGACGCAGGAGACAACTTTCGTTATTACTGATCTACGTCAAAAAAGAAAAAGACAGAAGGAAGGAATTTAAGTCATCGAGCGCGACCGAGTCGCCGCTTTACTGCAGATACGTCCCATGACTCCTGCAAGTGCAGCACTGGCTTTGTTGTCTTCCCGATTTAGCTTTACCCTGGACCGCTGTTTGATCGATTTCTGCCGCTGAATGAGAGAAGCTCGCGCCGTGCTGCGCGCTGCTCGTCAGAGAGGAAGGTAAGCGGGAAAGAGGCAGAGTTCTCGCATGGCTGTTAAATGGCGAGTTTGTGATTTATGACCGCGCCACTGAAATCTCGGTTCAGGGAGAGTTCATACTCGCACATACACACACTCACTCACAGTCAAGCCAGATTCCTCCCGTGCAGCAGCTGGGTCTCCTGCTTTGTGGCGTCAGTGTCTTTTCTTTTAGCTTTCCATGTGTATGATAGTGCCAGAGAGTGAGTTAGTGGAAGTCAAGCATAGATGGGTCGTCTAGAAATTGAACAGGCCTCTTGGTTTAGTTTTATGCAATTATGTGGTCTCAGTATGTTATTTGGGCCTGAATTTAGCACAGTTATGTCTGAATTTGTTATAAATCATTTTTAAATGATTGTTTTTATTATCTAGCAGATTATTACTTAATCGGTATGTTACTATTATTATTATTATTATTATTATCATCGCTGTTATTCCTTAAATAGACTGCTTTCCATATTTTATTGTGCGCTCCAAGTAAAGCATGATTCTTTTGATTTTTTTTGTGATCCTTTCTTCGTTTTGTTTTTAAGTATATAAAAGCATGTAGACTGGTGGGATATTTTTAACAGGGTATTTATTGTTGCTATATCAATAATATCAAATATTACTTAAGAGTGGAAAATTGTACTAGGCAAATGTAATACGTTTCAGTTGTTATTTCCGCGCTCTTCGCCAGTCCCGGGCCGTGGCAATATCGCTTTCCCAGCTTGGTGACCCCTCATGCATCCACTGGTGCCAGTTACCATTATCCATTATTTTGGGTTGGCGAGGAAAAAAATCATGCCGTGGTTTGGAGACGCGCGTCTGCCCGGTTTTTCAGGTTTCCTGCTACTACAACTTTCGAACCCAATACACGCAGGGGCTTGTAGGACGAAAATGTCATGAACACCTTATCACCTTAAAAACTAAAACCAGACGCGAATAATGACCTTTGTTTAGAATAGAAAAATGTATATTTAACATTAAAATTAAAAGACGTCATTAGAAGAAGCTGTTCTGACAATGAAAATAAAAGTCGCATAAATTCACGACAGTGATTGTTGCTTGTTTATAGTCCTAATGCTTTAATTCAGTTCACACTACCTATTTACAACAACGCAATGCTCTATTTTTTAATATTGGTTTTGTGTGTTTATTTGTCTTTTGTTTTTTAAACATGTTAACATAGGCCTATAGATTATTTAACATAGTTATAGCTTATTTTGATTGTGTGTTTAAGTTAAATACTTTAAGCGGCCATCATGTTCTCAGTTATGTTGTCTATTGTTTCAATTGGCCATAAGGTGTTTCAGTTGGCCATAAGGTAAGTGGTGACCGGCTCTCCCAGTCTCGCCACAGTGTCAACTGAGCTTTGAAAAGTAAGATTGATAGGCCTTATTTCACCCGCTCACCGTATCTTCTCTCACCGTAGGTTCACCCGTAGAGCCCATTGGCGAAGAGGTGTCACGTGACTACGTCGAGCCAATGTTCTTCTACGAAGGTGTCAGGACCTTGTCAGAAAGTGAAATAAACATTGGGAAACGGCGAGATGCAAAAAGCGACCTATTGCGACGGCTCGGCAATTTACAGTGGCTTCCCCTATCAAAGCGCAAACGGTTTAGGTTATGATGCCAGTCAGCAGCAATATCTCCAGGCCCTTCATGTGGAAAGTGAGTACCATCGACCGGCCTGCTCCCTGCAGTCCCCTGGTGGCTCTGCGGCTCTGCACAAACCCAGTGAAATCTCCGAGGGCTGCCAACGGAGTAACGGGACACAAGCCCTAGTACCAGATATCCCCGACAACAACCAGCCCCCTACTGTAAGAGTGGAAAATTGTACTAGGCAAATGTAATACGTTTCAGTTGTTATTTCCGCGCTCTTCGCCAGTCCCGGGCCGTGGCAATATCGCTTTCCCAGCTTGGTGACCCCTCATGCATCCACTGGTGCCAGTTACCATTATCCATTATTTTGGGTTGGCGAGGAAAAAAATCATGCCGTGGTTTGGAGACGCGCGTCTGCCCGGTTTTTCAGGTTTCCTGCTACTACAACTTTCGAACCCAATACACGCAGGGGCTTGTAGGACGAAAATGTCATGAACACCTTATCACCTTAAAAACTAAAACCAGACGCGAATAATGACCTTTGTTTAGAATAGAAAAATGTATATTTAACATTAAAATTAAAAGACGTCATTAGAAGAAGCTGTTCTGACAATGAAAATAAAAGTCGCATAAATTCACGACAGTGATTGTTGCTTGTTTATAGTCCTAATGCTTTAATTCAGTTCACACTACCTATTTACAACAACGCAATGCTCTATTTTTTAATATTGGTTTTGTGTGTTTATTTGTCTTTTGTTTTTTAAACATGTTAACATAGGCCTATAGATTATTTAACATAGTTATAGCTTATTTTGATTGTGTGTTTAAGTTAAATACTTTAAGCGGCCATCATGTTCTCAGTTATGTTGTCTATTGTTTCAATTGGCCATAAGGTGTTTCAGTTGGCCATAAGGTAAGTGGTGACCGGCTCTCCCAGTCTCGCCACAGTGTCAACTGAGCTTTGAAAAGTAAGATTGATAGGCCTTATTTCACCCGCTCACCGTATCTTCTCTCACCGTAGGTTCACCCGTAGAGCCCATTGGCGAAGAGGTGTCACGTGACTACGTCGAGCCAATGTTCTTCTACGAAGGTGTCAGGACCTTGTCAGAAAGTGAAATAAACATTGGGAAACGGCGAGATGCAAAAAGCGACCTATTGCGACGGCTCGGCAATTTACAGTGGCTTCCCCTATCAAAGCGCAAACGGTTTAGGTTATGATGCCAGTCAGCAGCAATATCTCCAGGCCCTTCATGTGGAAAGTGAGTACCATCGACCGGCCTGCTCCCTGCAGTCCCCTGGTGGCTCTGCGGCTCTGCACAAACCCAGTGAAATCTCCGAGGGCTGCCAACGGAGTAACGGGACACAAACCCCAGTACCAGACATCCCCGACAACAACCAGCCCCCTACTGCCCCTTCCGGACCATCTTCCCCCAGTTCCATAAACCAAATTCCGAGCAGTGATACCACCGCCAAGAACCCAGGGCACGCATCCCCAACGTCAGGCACAAGAAAACACATTTTTCCGTGGATGAAGGAATCCCGTCAGAACACAAAGCAGAAATCCTGTAGCACAATTTCAGGTGATTACATCAACCACATTGTAACACCTTAAATTAAAAGGCTAAATATACACGTTTATAAAATAATATATAAATGAATACGAGCTATAACGCGTCTAGCTAGCCTATGGAGTTAGTATTCACATGGAATTATTTATTTGTATTTTTATTTATTCGCTAACATGATTTGTGCAGTGTGTTGTTGCTTTGGTAAAAAAGAGTCTGCTAATAACATAAATGTTATAAAATATATAAACCGGAATCTAGCCTATATGCTGCATGGAATTTGTAATTTAGCCTGTATCGCCTTTCCATTGCTATTTACTGTTTATTTATGATACATTGGACCACATGTAAACCAAACTTCTAGGATAGTGCTTTTGGAGGTAATCGGACAGGTTTGATGTTTAAATTCCGAGTTTACCAAAGGCTGTGCACCGATGACACCTCCAACAAATACCGCTGTTTCTGCTGCACAGTTACATAGTTTCATTCATAGTCAGCTATTTTATTTGGTAATTACTATGAAACTGTTGTGGAAATACAGTACAGTTGGATTCTGATTGCATCCTCCCTCTGCCCCACTTCCGGAACAGACTATGCCAATACCTATTTTTGTATAACCTAATGAGAAAAAGTAAGCTATTATGTTTTTGATACAGTTATAATGTGCTTGCTTTAACAGGGATAGCATGATATTATTACCATATAATCCTTAAAATTATGTAGAACTATCTTTTCATGGCACAATACATGGTGCTGTACCAGCAGTGTTTTTTGAGTGATTCAGTCTTTTAAACAACAGTAAAAGTAATGCACGATTAATATTGTACAGTGAGGTTCATACTGGGACATGCGCAATAACGCTCTTCGTTTACTTTTTTGTCCTCGTACAGTAGAGAGCTGCGCTGGAGACAAGAGTCCCCCCGGTTCGGCCGCCTCCAAGCGCGCTCGTACTGCATACACGTCTGCTCAACTAGTAGAGCTGGAGAAAGAATTCCACTTCAACCGTTACCTCTGCCGCCCGCGACGAGTGGAAATGGCAAATCTGCTCAACTTGACGGAAAGGCAGATTAAAATATGGTTTCAGAATCGCAGGATGAAATACAAAAAGGACCAGAAGGGGCTAGGAATGATGCCCTCTCCTGGAGCACAGTCTCCTCATAGTCCCGTTGCCCTGTCATCTGGTGGCGGAGGAGGGGGTGGGAGTGCATATTTAAATTCAATGCATTCTCTGGTTAACAGCGTGCCCTACGACTCACCCTCTCCAGCATCGTACAACAAACCCCAGCCTAATGCGTACAGCCTTCCTACGTCATATCCACCTCCTCTGAATAACTGCCCGCCTCATCAGAAGCGGTATCCGGGGACTGGCACAGCCACACCGGAATACGACACGCATCATCTTCAAGGCAACAACAATTACGGGACGCAAGTGCAGGGTAGCCCGGTTTATGTAAGTGGTGGTGGAGGCTATTCGGATTCTTTGGTGGGGATGGGGGCCTCGGTATTTGGCCTGACGCATCTATCGCATCCACCTCAAGGCAATATAGACTACAACGGCGCTATCACCATGGGAAACAGCCATCAGCAAGGAACGTGCGAACCAAACCCATGCACATTCACAGACCTTACACCGCACTATTCTCAGGGAAGAATTCAAGAAGCGCCCAAACTGACGCATCTATAGTGCCGATACAATGTATGTCTGTCCCAGTCCACGGAACACATTTGCGCTCCCTGTCTAACTGCGTTTTCCGCCACCTACAGCTGCGTATATTTGGTTCATATTGGTTTCCTGACGTAGCCTCAGGTGAAACGACCTTGTTGTAGGTTTTACTTAATACATAGAAAAGGAAATTAAAGTTCCTCAAAGCTCAAATGTCATGGCATCATGGGAATATGTAGGCCTGTATTGTTTTGATGAAATCTGAAACAGGGTATGAGAACACATATTAGTAGAAGTTTTTTTATGTGAATTTTAAGTCTTCAAAATTCTCCTCAGTCCACGATTTCTTTTCTGTTTTGCATTTTGCACTTGAGGAAGGATGCATATGAACACGATTTTTTTATTCAACAGTCTTATACAGCGTGAGCTCGTGTCTTTTAGGTCTTTCAAATGTATTTATTTGTTTCCATGGACAGTAGATTGTGTTATTTAGCCCAAATCCTCCAGATAATGGATAAAAGGAACCCAGATCCTGCGATTCTCCCAGTCATGTCAGTGCTGAAACAAGTGCTAACAGGCAAGACTGTTTATCAAAGGTCAATGTGTTCGAATATTAATCGATGTGTGCGAATGTTAATCATGTGTTGCTTAAACAGTCGAAAGAGACAACGATCAGAAGCTTTTTATTAGTTTGAACATTTGTTGATGTCATACATTCCATGCTGCTCCACTTCTGAAGAAATAAAAGACACTAATTGACTTAAGTATTTGCCTTCATAGTAGAGGTGTTACACAACAAAAAGCATCAGAAAATTAGCAATATAATAATAAGCGTTGGATAATATGCTTAGTGCACGTCGCTCTTTGGTTCAAATTCAGCAAAATTAAAAGAAACTTACATATTAAAACGACTGAAAGACATTTGGAAAAGGGAGAGACAACCTAATACTGATGGATGTACTGAGTATGAGTGGTAGCCTACACCGTCATTTCCTGCAGTCTTGCAGTTTGTGAAAAGTGCAAGAAATCCCATCCATTGTCGTGACAGTCTCCTACATGCTTCCAGCAGTGCCTGTGGGAGAAAAAAGGCTTTAAAACTCTGAAATGCTCAAGCCCAGCCCTCGTTTAGACCAACAGCAGTGCAATGTATAGAATACAGATGCAACATAAGCAATAGAGAGAAAGAAAACACACATCACACAAAAAACACATCAACGCAAAATTCTCTGAAACAACTCGTAATTTGAGTCCAAATTTAATGTTATTGTCATTAGTAATAGTACTCGAGATTAACACAATTCTTTAGTATCAATACTGTTGTTTCATCATTTCACTTTACATGAAATGACGTTAAATTAAATGACTATGATTAACAACCTCGTTGTGTAGTACACTGGTTAAAAGGAGAATTGCTAAAAAAAAAACAACAAAAAAAAACAAATATAATTTAAAACAAAAATACCTTTTTTTCCCACTAGTCTTTAGCCTATTTATCCTATCAAATTACTGCCGTCTAAATGTTATAAATAAATGCAATACTTGGACTTTGTAGTTTTCTGTAAAATGCCCTAATAGCATAATGTTAGCAGGAGCTTGCATGAGGCAAAGTTAATCAATTTAGGACATGTTAACCCAAGATGTGGTTATGGGTTTCATGAGAAAAAACAGGGCCATGTTTTCACCGACTTGGAATGAGTGCCACCTCCCACATAGTAACCTCTTTTCTTGGCTACTCCAGATAGCTGTATAACACTATACGCCGCAACGAAATTAGCGCGTCCTTTCATTTATCAAATTAGGCTGGCTATAGAATATGAAAGAAACTACTCATCGACAGCAAATTACTGATCCTTGTATGTAAATCTGAAAATGCCAGGTCACTTATAGTCTGTGTTTATGAGCGCGAGAAACAGGCAAATCTCTCTAATGGAGCTTTTTCCAGCCTCTCCTCTCGTTCTACCGGGATTTGTTCCTCGTAGAGTTAGAAGGTTTAAATGTGTTGTGGGGGCATGAGGCTGTCAGACCTTTTGGCAAGTAAGATTGATCGCGTGCATGCTTCTATAACTCTTTGTTTAGTATATAAGCACTGAATCTACAAACGACCAAAGTACTAGTTTCCCTTACGTTTAAACAATCCGGCAAAAAAAAAAAAACTTTCAAAATGTTAGTAGACACAAAATCCCCTCCCTGTGTAGAATGAAACAAATGGAACAAAATTACTTTTAGTTTAATCATAATCCAAAAGATCTATATGAACGTCAATTGTTTCGTTTAAAAAATAACTTAACTTATGTTTACATTTTACATTCATTGATTTAACCAAAGCGACTTACCAACTGAAACATCATGAAGCAATCTGTCACAGAGCCAGACTTCACAATGCCAGGTTTAGAAGTTAGAGTAGGAAACAAGCTAGACTAGAGGTAAAGTGTTGTGTCATATTAACAAGATAGAGCAGAGGTGAAGTTTTATGTGATATTAAGGTTTGTACTTACTTTAATCCTCACTGTTCAAACATTGCGGGTATATGCTCGGAAACAAAGCTTCCAGTTGAAAACATCTGGTATCAGGAAGCCTTTTACTTCAAATATTTACTGAGAACGACGTAGGTCCCTATCGAAGAGAGAGCGAGTGAGAGTATATCCTTCATAGTTAAATATAGGTCTACAGACTTCGAATTTGCGTTTTATCTTGCGCGTTATTTTGTAAAAAAAAAAAAAAAAATTAATAGAGCTTTATAGAATAATAATGTATTTTATGATATATTTCAGTGCGATTATCTGTCATCGTTGATGACCTTACAAAATGTTCTGTAAGTGGGCTTGTTTTATGGAGCTGTATGTTTTTGTCTAACCAGTGTAGGCTATCTTAAGAATCGATAGGCGGAAAGTTACGTCAACAGATTTTCGTGTGGGGGAGGGGATATGTGATTTCGTTGTATTTATGTGCCATATTAATGGTACAAGGGTCTAGGCTGAAACAGCTGTCTTTTCAAGCCAAAATGGAATAGATTAAAAAAAACTTCTCTGTCAGCAGCAGGCTAACTTATTTGGCAAATGTACTGGAGCAAGACTGATTCCCTCACATTATTTGTGAAACCATTACACAGAGAGAATGCACGTGCCTGTGCAGCAGGGGCTAAAGGGAGGTTCTAATTCTTATATGCACTAGCCGCCGGTTTTGAGATTGACAGTGAAGCTTCAGGGCCATTGCCTTTAGCGGACACAATGACACCGATGTACACCCTGTTAAGAAAGGAGTTGCTCGAAGAAGTTCTACGGATCGATCTTTCAAGCTGGATCCTTTTGAATAAACCCCAAATTGCCATTGGGTAAAGGTAATCACGTGACATGTCTTTTCCGTCCAATTTCAACCACGTCTCCTTTTGAATGAATATTGTCAATAGCAAGGGGTCCACACGGGCATATTACAAAATAATTTGAATGTCTTTTTTCTCCACATAGCCTGCTTATTTTAATTGAGAGCGAAAACTCGTAAACTTCAACGAAGCCAAACTTTCCCTATCCGCGCTCTTGGGGCGTGAGACAACAGGTTTACAATGAATTACGAGTTTGAGCGTGAGACGGGTTTCATCAATAGTCTGCCATCGCTCGCGGAGTGCCTTACTTCTTTCCCCCCTGTTGACGACTCATTTCAGAAGTCATCAATCAAAAGCTCAGCGCTCACGAACCCTCACCCTCTTATCCTACCTCCTTTCGAGCACACCATCCGAAGCTTGAGTCTCGGGACTCAGCCACGCGATGCAGGGCCCCGGCACAGCGTAGATGGGGGAAGCCCACTACACGCCAAATCTCTGACCCAGGAATACCCGTGGATGCGCGAAAAGAAGACTAACAAGAGAAACTGTCCTCTCACACCGACCGGCTTCTTGACTCCTACAGCGGGAGTCATTTGCTTCTCTCCAAAAGGTGAGTTTTAGGAAAACCTAAGCGAAGAGAGATGGGAAGAATTAAGGTCATTAAAGGTCTGAGAGAAAATATGAGCATCACCGTATATCTGCACAATCCTCTCCACGCTATTTACCTCATATTATTCTTTCTCATTTACCACTTCTGTAATTTTTTTTGACTGTAACTTAATTCAAATCAATAAAATCTTTCTGATGTCTGACGTGTAACGGAGAATGATAGATTACTGTTGTGGCGGAAGGGGCCACTCAGGCATTCATTAGAAGATGGTAGTCGGTACCACGCACACACGATGATGCTGTTCGCAGTCTACAGTTTTTTTTTCTTAGTTCATCAGTTTGTGTTATCGCAATTTACAGTTAAGATTACATTAACGTTGCGATAGACAAATACTAGGTGTTGTCATGCTTCTATATTGTATGCTTGACTAAGCAACATAACAAGTGTTCGTGTTCCTTTGTGGACTAATTTTTTTCAGGCTCACCCGAGCTTCCCGAGGGCGGTTTGTCTAGTGGAGAAGGAGGTTCGCGCCGCCTGAGAACAGCATACACAAACACACAGCTTTTAGAGCTAGAGAAGGAGTTCCACTACAACAAATACCTTTGCCGACCGCGCCGTGTGGAAATAGCGGCGCTTCTCGAACTTACAGAACGCCAGGTCAAAGTGTGGTTCCAGAACCGACGGATGAAGCATAAACGCCAGACCCAGATTAAAGACATCCACGGGGAGCTAAGCAAGACAACTGTCGGCGAGGATAATGGTGCACAGAGCGACGAGGACGCCTATTTACCTCATATTATTCTTTCTCATTTACCACTTCTGTAATTTTTTTTGACTGTAACTTAATTCAAATCAATAAAATCTTTCTGATGTCTGACGTGTAACGGAGAATGATAGATTACTGTTGTGGCGGAAGGGGCCACTCAGGCATTCATTAGAAGATGGTAGTCGGTTCCACGCACACACGATGATGCTGTTCGCAGTCTACAGTTTTTTTTTTCTTAGTTCATCAGTTTGTGTTATCGCAATTTACAGTTAAGATTACATTAACGTTGCGATAGACAAATACTAGGTGTTGTCATGCTTCTATATTGTATGCTTGACTAAGCAACATAACAAGTGTTCGTGTTCCTTTGTGGACTAATTTTTTTCAGGCTCACCCGAGCTTCCCGAGGGCGGTTTGTCTAGTGGAGAAGGAGGTTCGCGCCGCCTGAGAACAGCATACACAAACACACAGCTTTTAGAGCTGGAGAAAGAATTCCACTACAACAAATACCTTTGCCGACCACGCCGTGTGGAAATAGCCGCGCTGCTCGACGTTACGGAACGCCAGGTTAAAGTGTGGTTCCAGAACCGACGGATGAAACATAAACGCCAGACCCAGACTAAAGACATCCACGGGGAGCTAAGCAAGACAACTGTCGGGGAGGATAATGGTGCACAGAGCGACGAGGACGCCTCCATTTGTGGCCTCAGTCATGGCAGATTGGGCGTTGAAGATGGAGAGTCGAACACTTTTCAAAACGACCTGTCAAACGTTTCTGGGCAGTCCTGTAATGATAACGACATGCAACATTTTGAAATGTTTTCTAACAGATTTATGGAAAGAAGTCTAAAAGATGTTTCCAGTCAGTCACCTACTGCTCTGGGCAAGGGGATAATAATATGCAACCGATGTGCCAGTACGGACAGTTGCGATTCCCCGCATGTTATGGACATGTCTGTGCAGGACTTTTTTTCGACCGACTCATGTCTGTCTGATGCAGCTTCGCCAGTGCTGTACAAGTCTCTAGAAAGCACAGATGGTGTTTCATCCGACTTTTATTTATTTACGGATTCTCTGACTACAGCTGATTTACAAAATGCAAACTACTGATTATCCAATTGGATCAGTGAACAAATGAAAGGATAAATCAGGAGTTTTAAATGATTTTTTTGTTTGCAATATCTGACGCGATTATGATAACATATCGAAGGTAAGCTACATAAGTCATGCCCTGTATTTAGTAATACATAATGCATAGGCCTAATGCATTCATAACAGAAGTATTAGTTTAGATTACTTTTATTTCTGTATCGAGTGATGTTTATTTCTGTAAAAATAAACATATTTTGTAAATACAAATGTCAAGACAATATTCTGTTCTCAAATCAATAGCAATTACAACAACCTATTATTTCGCTAGTACCTAAATAGGCTATAAATCCATTATACCAGTCATAACACTTCAAAATAAAAAAATAACCAAATTAAATGTACTATTAGATTCACGTCTACTGCAGTGTTCTTTGCAGAAGTCATACAAATGTTTACATTTACATTGATTTGATAATTTAACATTTTATGTTCCTCACATGTATGATTTCCATGCTGAAACATTATTAGATGACATGGAAAAGTCAGTACTAGTTAAAACATTTTAAATATCTATTTAAACTTCTTAATGAATGTGCACTAGAAATAATTACTTATGAAATATTATGTTGTTGCCCATTTTGCACGATGCAAATTAACAAACTGTATAATTACTCCTACTATATTTGATATTATAGGCTTACATATTAATGTGTAAACTTTTCACATCTTTAATTTAAAGTCACAATTTAAATGACAAAACGTGTTCAAATATGGCTTCTACAAACTTTAATTTAAAGTCACAATTTAAATGACAAAACGTGTTCAAAAATGGCTTCTTCGCCAGAGCTAGGCTCTTTGTCTCAGACTCTTTTCTCCGCTCCGCGTGGGGAAATGCCGAGGATGTTTCTTTCCATAACGAACTCATAAATCAAAGTCTTTCAGGCAAGTTGACAGCACCAAGACAATCACTGCCTGTGAAAAGTCTGCCCAAATAAGTGTTTTCACTCACTGTTTATCATTAAGAAGATTTTGGATCCCGAAGCACAACCCACGTGGACGGATAATAATTCATTTTTATTGGCGTTTTAACACCCGGCATTAGGATTACACAAAACACTCATAAACTACAAATTTCATTGCGCGTGACATACGCTATTTGTCTTTGTCTCTTTTAAGTTTTTTTTTCTTCTTGTCCTTCTAGCCTGACTGAAATAATGTGATAGAAATGGTTTATGAACCCTACATTAAAATCTTTTTTCAAATATTTCTAATATTAATAAAATAGTATAATCGTAATGACAAGCATATTTTTGTTCATATATTTCTCACCCACACTTCCTATACATCTTCCTCGAATATTGTCTGTGAATGTGGCTGAAAAGTTCTGCAAGATTTAGTTGGTTCTACTTTTTAAACCTCAAATGACGGATTCGTAGTCACATTTTGCTTAAATGCATTGTTCTAAGGTTCTAATTTGTACTATGTTAACACTCTGGCTCGCTACAAGATGAAGAACAGCCGCAATAAACAAACAGTAAGTGCATTATAACAGCTGTTATTTTTCTTGCCTTGTTTGTCAAGGACCATGTTTAAAAACGATGTGTTAAGAAGAGAGGATTAGAAATACTAGGCCGTCAGAAGCTTGTGGAAAGCGCCATTTTGAGGACAAAAAAAATAACATTGGACATCTCTCAAAAAATCTCCCTTTCATCCAGAGGGGGCGCACGTCCCCCTGCCCAACTATAGGCTAGAGCAGTGGTTCCCAACCCTGGTCCTGGAGGCACCCCAACACTGCATGTTTTGCATGTCTCCTTAATCAAACACACCTGATTCAGATCATCAGCTCATTAGTAGAGACTCCAAGACCTGAATTTGGTGTGTCAGAGAAAGGAGACATGCAAAATGTGCAGTGTCGGGGTGCCTCCAGGACCAGGGTTGGGAAACACTGGGCTAGAGGATAGGAATACACTTTCATGTGATAACCGATCACTTTGTGACCACTGATCACAAAGCATCATTCAGCAAAACAAGCAATTGCTTATTAAGGAATATGTGACAAAGTTCAGCTTCATTTTTTTCAGGATGTTAAAATTTACATGGATTTTACAAAAAATTGCTTAGGCTAAAGCAATAAATATACAGTGGGTTATGCAGGCTTTTTATCAAATAAGACTCAGCCTTATCAAATTACAAATGCATTCTAATGAAAAGATAAGATATAATGAAAAAAATACAATCAGTTTTATTACCGGTTTATCATTTTTATACACAAGGCCAAGTTGACTAAAGCTAATGACTGCATAGCAACCTCACAAAGCAGAGCAACTGACTCAAAATACAATAAACCAGAAGGAGATAAAAAGACATTCACTTTACATTATTTCCCTGTGGTTTGGAGCTCACCTTACCTGGCACATTTCTTCAACATATTTCCTCACACCGATATGTTGCTGCCTGGACGCTGTCTGTGAAACTACATCTCTCCTTGCTCCTCTGCCAGCGAATCCATCCTTTCAATGGGGGATAAGGTGGGCCTACGTCACGTTGATCGACAAGAGGTCGGCATTTACATAAGCCTGGTCTTTAACGACAACCTGTCAGTGCAAGGCCACTTAAGATCAAGATGAGACAGAACAACTGATCACTGGCTGACCCAGCCCACGTGACTCTCACTGGTCATTCATATCACTAGCGCGCGGACACCCCCCAATCCACGACTGATTGAAGGAGGCAGAAGGGTGGCTCGGCTCAACCCCGGGTGAGTGGTGCGACGTTAATCAGTCCCCGGGCCCAAAGATCTGTCAGTGTGGCAGCCACGCGCAAAGACGCCCAGGAAGATGCCACAATGAGCACATTCCTAGATTTCTCGGCCATAAGTGGTGGTGGAGATGCAGGTGGCGGGGGCTCGTGCTCAGTCAGAGCGTTTCCTGGCGACCACGGACTTTCAACATTTCAGTCATCGTGTGCTGTAAGGGTAAATAGCTGCGGTGGGGACGAGAGGTACATGTCCAGTAGATCATCACAAGACGCAATTAACCCTCAGCCACACCAAGCCGGCTCGTACCAGTCCCCCGGGACTCTGTCAATTACCTACAGCGCCCATCCAAGTTACGGGACTCAAAGTTTTTACGCCGGATACAGTCACTGTGCCCTAAATCAGGATGTGGACTCGTCTGTGAGCTTTCCCCAGTGCGGCCCGCTAGTTTACTCTGGAAATATTTCCTCGGTTGTGCAGCACCGTCACCATCGCCATGGTTACAGTAGTGGAAACGTTCATCTCCATGGCCAGTTCCAGTACGCCTCAGCCACATATGGTAATAGCTCGGACCAGGCAAACCTAACGTTTGTGGCGGGCTGCTCAAATCCGCTATCCCCTCTGCATGTGGCTCATCACGACGCATGTTGTTCACCTCTATCAGATGGCGTGTCAACAGGGCAGACATTTGACTGGATGAAGGTTAAACGGAACCCCCCGAAAACAGGTGAGTGGCTAGAGAACTTTCACATGGTTTTCTTTTCCGGATACAGTATTCATGTTACGAATGAAAAAAGAAAACAAGTACTGACTTAATATTGCTTTGCGAACACCCTGGTTGTGTAAAATTCTGGATAATTGGTGTGATATAATTAAGACAAGATTATGCATGCACACTCTCATTTATTCATCTATTTATCGTCTCTCTTCAGGGAAAGCTGGAGAGTATGGATTTGGTGGGCAGCCAAACACTGTACGCACCAATTTTACTACAAAACAGCTGACAGAGCTTGAAAAGGAGTTTCATTTCAATAAGTACTTGACTCGTGCAAGGCGGGTGGAGATCGCGGCTGCGCTCCAATTAAACGAGACTCAGGTGAAGATTTGGTTCCAAAATCGTCGTATGAAGCAAAAGAAGCGAGAAAAGGAAGGTCTTTTGCCGAAATCTCAGTCCGAGACTAAGGATGGTCACGAAAAACAGGAGGATGCATCTGAAAAGTCGCTCTCCGCACCACCCACTCCCTCTCCCTCTTCCCCGACTGTTGATGCCTACACGTCGAATTAAAAGGCTCTCACGTTTGTTCTGCCAACCGGTTAATGATATTGCAGTACTGTTAGTGACTTTCGTGTCAAGGTTATTGTCAAAATCATCATGTGACATCAGTGTCATACAGAGACCAGTGCACAACTTACAGATTCTGACCATTCAGTATTTACCTGTGCTACTTTGTGTTATTGTGAAATGACTGTTAATTGTCTTAGGGCATCTTGTCAAGCACCTAGAAATAACACGTTTCTTGTGCGTTTTCATGCACAGTAATAACAAATGCTGCACTTTTACACGTCTTTGGTCGGACTTGCACCACTTGTCAAAATACCTAGCCTACCTCAAGAACCAAAGGAAGTAGTGCAATATATTTAAGAGATGTATTATTAAGAGAGATGAATCATATACGTTTCGCCAAAGGCTTGTTTCAACACACTGACAACTTTTCTGGACCGTGCATAGTGTTAACCCTGATGTTGTGTATGTGTTGTGAGTTCTGCAACATGATGCGCATCTCTTCAAAGTTGTCATCCGGTCGTACTGAGTTTTATCAGTCAAAGATAAAGACTCAAGTCTCCTTTAGAAACATGCTTTAGAAAACGATCAAGATACGGGTGAATTAAATGTGTGAATAAAAATTTCACTTAATTACAATTTATCTGAACACTATTTACTCGTGATGGTGCGAATGCCTGGTATAAGCCTGTCAAAATATTTCTGACTAGCTGGTAACTTTAAATAATCTACAAGTAATTTATATAACGTTTAGGTACATGTGTCCAAAGAGGTTTTTTTTTTTGCCTGTACTATTATGTTTGATTTATCGATTTGATTGTTTGCATAGTCTCAATCCACAGATAACTTGCTCTCTGGCTTCTTCCGCAGGGACGAAGCTATATTGGCACATGGTAGGCATGTTTATCCACGAAAGAGGATGCGCAATGCTGTCACCGTCATTCGTGATGACAACCCTATTGACCTGTTAGTTTATCGAAGGAAAACGGAGGACAAGAAAAAAAAAAAGAGAGAACATCGATTAAATCATCTCATCTATCGACAAGGATGAGTCGGCCTGACCCCATTGTGTTGATGACATGTCTGATTCCTCATATCACAACCTATCAATTTCGCGTACAGAGTGTCGAGTGAGGCAGTAACAGAGCAAAATCCTCCTAAAGACTCACTGGCATGCTGTCTTTAAAAAAATTTAAAAAAAATTATATTGGTTCATTTAAAAAAATACTTTCTTGAGTGCAGAGAGCGCGCCATTTTCTCTACCCTCACAGCGGTCTTGTTTGAGCTTCACCTTTACCTTAAATCCACCTGAACATGAGGGTTGCGTGTGAGTCTGCATGGAGCCTAAATATCTCCTGGTCTCCTGAGTGCGTAAGTTCTTCTTCCTAAGGCGTCGCGCGTGTGTTTGTTTGTTGATGCTCAAAATGATAATCGTGTTAATGTCATTTCTAAAACAATGCAAAATATCAGTTTAGATATTCAGATGAATAATATCAAAGGAAAGACAACTTTCCTTTAAATTTATGAGTAAGATATTTCTCTACATTTTCGGGCATGGACACACCTGTGAACGCACTGAAAATGCTGTGCACTATCGATTTGTCCTCATGCTGAAGTGACGAAAAAATATCAACGCAAAAGAAGGCCCTCTACGCCATTTGTATGAATTTAGTAATAGGCCTAGTAATATAGTTTTTATTGCATTGAGTCCCCATCGAGTAACCATTGCAAAAAATTTCATAACTCGATAAAATTATCTACATTTTTATCAAAATACAAAAAAGAGTAACAAAATAAAAAATAGCATTAGACAAAAATGTATCTAATTATTTAAATTATAAATAAACAGAAGAAAGAATTAGAAGAGATAAACGCAAATCAATCTAAAATTTCCATTCTGAGATTTGAATGTAAGCCTGTTCCGTCTCTAATGACCAGATTTAAACAGGAGGACTCGTGACTGTGAAAACATAAATGCGATTATATTCTTTGCCGTTTAGGTACGCCAAAAACAAAAACGGGTTAAAATAAAGCAATAAACGTTAAATAAAGGTTAAGAAATTACATGTTCGTTATACAGAGAGTATGTTTATACGCCATTTTGACCGTGTTTTTTTAAGAGACTGATAAGTATTAAAAACTGAAATGTTACTTACATTTCTATAAAAGGGAGACAGGATCTACTATTATTATAATTACTGACACATTTGTTTATTCATTGAGTTATTTGCTGAAAGAATGATCAGGGATTTAAAGAAATATCGAAGCTCTTGACATTCAAACTTCATTAAACATTCAGGTCTTAAGCAATAAATTAAGAGAGCAAATTAACGAAAAGGGCGTTCGTGAAAATAGAATACGCTAAATACAAAACAGAACTTACCTCTATTAATTATTCCATAACAACAACAATAATAAAGATGTTTCTATCGTTGTAAAATGATATTGTTGTAAAAATGTATTCTTTCAAGCAAATATTCATTTACAGACTAATTGTTTTCGAAATCGAGGAGAGATGCGACTTTGCATTGACCTGACCCTCGAAAGAAAACCCCGGGGTCATTGCATGGTCACTGAGCCCTGAGATTATTGTGTATAAGATTTTCACACGGAGTGCTAAGTTTTATTCATTTAAAACAAAAAACAATTGAATTTACAGCTCTTTATATATAAGAAACGCAATTCCCTAGTTGTAAAATCGCGTAATTGAACATAGGCACTCAGGCGTCAACACAAATTATTGATAGATGTCTGAAGGCCATTACGAATAGGAAGAAAAATACATAGTTTTATTTTATTTTATGCATGTATGTATGTATTTATTTATTTATTTTGACAGAGATGATTGGGATAAGAGTCATCTCATGTCATATGAGTCAGGAGTTTAGTCATAGTCATTTTAAAGGGGATCTGAAAGTTGGCAACAAATTTCTCTCTCTTTGTCTACATTTAAATTATTTATTATTATATGAATATTAACATGAATGACAGATTTTATGTGGGTGACTT
>NW_015637156.1:329059-332287 GCF_001515625.1 Sinocyclocheilus rhinocerous
ACTGATCTTACAATTCATTGTTTTGTAAAGCATTGTTCTAAACCTAAAAAATGTGCTATAATTTATTTTTGTCTATAATTAGTCTTCTTATTAAAAGTTCTAGTTTCACTCAGTTATGCTCTCCTGTTTTAATGAAAAGTATAAATTAAAAACTTTACCAACTCTGCAAAAGAATATGGAAGAATCCAAACAAGAAGAATGCAGTTTGACTTGTAACTGGTTAAAGTAGGAAAAAATGAACAATCAACACAAAACGCTTTCATTTTCTTGTGGTTTTGCTTTGCCTAACCATAATAACATAACACAAAGCGTCAGAAAAAAAAACAGGTCAGCAAAAAAACCTAATGCTTTAATTGGAAAGAGTATTAAGCATAACACACACAGAGATACAACTCGGATACAAACTTGGCAACACACATATAGCAAAAACATACTTTCTTCAAAGATCAAACTCTTTCTGACAGAATATTGTTTTTCATATAACATAGATAACTAAAAAATGCTCTGGACTGCAATTCATGAAAATATTTTTCAAGCATGATAGGGAAGGAATTAAATTAAAATATAAAACTTCTCTTAAATAATTGTAGTTGTTTTACAGGGATTACATGCTTGAATGATGCTCATGCTACTTAAATTTCAGACATTTCCTGTGTTGACAAAAACACTAGCATACGAAAACATCTCCAAATGTCCATCCTTAAACAGCTAAAGATGGAACTGGACCATACATGTAGAAAGCTGAAGAGGAATGTTTTACATATTAGCTGCAATTGTACTTTTAAGATGAGACGTGTTGTCTCAGGTTATAAAAGGACTTTCACTTTAGTGTGAAGCTTCTTTTCTGTGTTCTTGTGATTATGTAGTAAACCGTCCTTTCAGTAAAAGGAACTGTACTGTAATAACACAAACACAATACACACAGAATTTTACTCTCATTGTCATACATAAAGCCTGTATTTTTTAATTTTAAATTTATAAAAGCAAAGATGATATAAGAAGAACATTACAGAGGGGTGTTCAAGCAAGCATCAGATAGAAAAAAAGGAAGAAATGGGGGGTATAGAGAGGTAGATAGAGTAAAAAGGACAGAAAGAGAGAGGTCCATCCATCACACTGTCTTAACCTCACAGTGACCCAAGCCTGGCAGCCAATGAGGCACCTCCCGTCTGTGCAGGAGATCGGGTAACCGTGGAGATGGACTAAACGTTTTAGCATGCTCTTTTTGTGCGGTCTGTCAACACCTCCTAGAACGTCTCACTACAACTTAACTGATGTGAATGCCATACTTGATTGAAATGACTGGATCCACAATAACTTAAATAAACCAAGCACCTCAGATTACATGCATATAAGGACACAACCATTCACATGAGGGAAAAAATGTGCACATACACACACAAACTAATATAAATTAATTATAGAATATTTCTCATCTGAAGGGTCAATCTAATCATACATTTAATAATAAACTTTTCTGATGCTTCATATAGATGCATGGAATAGGAATGACTATATAGGGCAAAATTGTAAGTTGTATGCCTTAACCTTTCACTGAGAGTAATAGTGAACTGACAGGCTAATTTGAATTACAGACAAAAAAATCATAAAAAATAAAGAAATTGCTAGTATATTTCACAATTGCAAAGACATGGCACAACACATTTAATTAAACAAAAATTTTGCTTACAAAGACTGACTGAAACAGTATTTTCTTTTAAAAAAAATTTTAATTTTGAAAAATCATTTGGTCACACTTTATTTTAAGGTCCAGTTCTCACTATTAACTAACTATTAACTATGACTTTTGCTTCAATAAACTCCTAATTAGCTGCTTATTAATAGTTAATTAGGTAGTTGTTAAGTTTAGGTATTGGGTAGGATTTTAGAATATGATCATGCAGAATATGTGCTTTATAATTAATAATAAACAGCCAATATGCTAGTGATATGCATGCTAATAAGCAACTAGTTAATAGTGAGAATTGGTCCCTATACTAAAGTGTTACCAATCAATTTTTTTTACAGTACAGCCTCCTGACATATATACAATCTTCTGCAAATTAAAATGCTAAATCTTCATAATATTATGGAAAATTAAAAAAAGAAATTTGGATAAAAGGTCCAGTCAGAGTACCTGCATAATCAATTTTTATAACATTTTAATACATTTTTATAATATAATATAATATAATATAATATAATATAATATAACACTATTTTTAACTATAATTCCTGTTCAAAATGGTTTAGGTCCTTGTGTATTTGTGTGTGTGCTTATGTCCTTTCAATTTTCTATATCTAATTTTATTCTTACAGTGTGCAAAAAACTACTAATGCTGGTCATGTGAAAATGCCCTTGAGTGCAAAAACAGAAGTAGAGAGAAAAGATAGGTTATGAGAAGTGGGAAATATTTTCATAGTCAGTTTTTCCCTACGAGCAAAACCGTGGTTCATCAGATAAAACCGATTCTGTTTCAAGTTCAGCTCACCTGCACCAATTAGCCCTGAGGAAATAGTCTTCCTCCCTTGCAAAGCATTCACGCACATACACAAAGCATACATACACAAGATCCAAATGAAAAATGATGCTCACATGCCTTTTGACAGGCCTACCATTTAAACATTGTCTATGTGGTTAAGGTACAGTCTTCAATGACAAAGATGACCGTAGGGCAAGAAGCATGAGTGTGTTATCATTTGTACATCATGGTTTTCAAAACTGCTTCTTCGCTTCCTGTTAATCCCTACAATAGTCACACTGTCAGTGTCGGAGTAATAATGATATTCTTGTTCTCAAAAGAATGGAAATGCAGCCTGGGGTGGGTATGACACTCAACTATGTTTATGAACTGAAACATCATGTCTTTTCACACACCTACTCACTCTCACACTAAATGTCATTTATTAAAAAAAAAGAGAAAGGCAAAGATAGACAAGCTGTCAGACACTTACAGTGAAGCTATGCAAGAGTAATTATTGTCTGTCCCCTCTAGGCAAAGTCAAGTCACACCTGACACACACCTGCATGAGACTGGATTGAAATGCAAACTACATCTCCCACAAGGCAATAGGTGTTCATGGTTGACTGGATGGCTTGGATATGGTGGACATGTTACTGAGCTGAATCATCACCAGGTGCTGATGTAGACTTGGAGGACAGGATGCTAGAGAAATTAAACTAGTTAAGTCTTGCAGGTTTAGCTATAATAGACAAGTAGATAATAG
>NW_015637156.1:332526-357073 GCF_001515625.1 Sinocyclocheilus rhinocerous
CCCACAATGCTAATTTTGTGTCATTCCAAACCTGTGTGATTTTTATTTTCTATAGAGCACAAAAAAAGATATTTTGAAGATTATTTTGTCATGCAATGGAAAGTCAAACATCACCGAACCCCACAGATTGTCATTGTATGGAAAAAAATCACTGAGATATTTTTCAAAATCTTTTTTGCATTCAACATAAAAATAAAGTCATACAGGTTGGAAACAACATGAGGGTGAGTAAATGATGACAGAATTTTCCATTTTAGGTGAACTATCCTTTTAAATCTTCTAATATCTCTGCATTTGTGCTAGTTATATAGCTTGTGACGTTTTTGTTTATGGACGGTCATGATCCTCAAAATATGTTTACTAGCAAAGGAACTTTTCACATTTCCAGCGTTTATAAGCGTAAGTCATTATAGTTGTTTATGTCACTTCTATAACTTCTATAGTGTTGAATTCTTGCATTCTCATTTGCCCTAACAGCCGAAAGAAAAAAGATTGCACAGTAGCGGTCTATGGATTTCAAAAGAGGAGACAATTTCGAGAGATTGATTACGTTGGTCAAAAGAGAGATGGAAGTCAAGTTTGCTGTCACTCCCTCAGCTTTTGTATCAAAAACACCCACAGCAGCATTAGCTAGTTTTATGTTATTGAATTCCAAGGCAAGAAACCACAAAGTATAGTGTTTTCAAGATTTACGATGTCTATAACTTTGAAATCGCATCATCATAGTCTGTCAAAAGGGTCCATATGAAGTTATCAACTGCTGAAAAGACTGAGATTAATAGAAACCTTCTGGCAATTCCTTCATCTTGCCACTTAGTTACAGGCTAAACTATGGATTGAGCCTAGTGCTGTGCCATTTAATCCTACAGACAAATAGCTCATGAGGATGAGTAGACCAGAAATGCATTTCTGCTATTTTGTTTAGTGCTGGACCAGAAAGCCTCAGTAGGCCCCTTGTTTTTAGATACTTTGCATAGGCAGCCTAGGTATATATGCAGATCCTGACCTCTTTGGGCTTTTAGGCTCACACCTGTGCACTATTATCTCCCCACATTATAATTTGTGCAACAGCGGCTAAGTGATTCCCAGTACAAGCTGGCATTTAATGACAGAGCTGTCTTTACCCTGACCATCACCACCGGACGCTGGCAGGGATCATTCCACCGGAGCGTGACGTGTCACCCATGTGTCTGTGTGGCCGCTGATGTGATCTTTAGTCCCCTCATGATCTATAGACTGGCATTTTGGTCGCTCAGACACCAGACCCCAGCGTGCATGCTAAACACTCTGTCAGCCAATATCCTGACAGGAACTTAACGCAGTCACGGCAATACTGAGACAGGACAGGGAGAGGTTGAAGACACAAGAGCCAATAGCCAAATGGCAGCTGGCTGCACAGAGTCAAATTATTTGAAGAAGGTCAAAAAAAAAAAAAAACCTTGAACTTCATAAGTCAGTTTAAACAATATTACATACAAATGCATTTATCAGAATAGACAATTTGTTTGATAAGTATATTAATCAGTGGAGATTATTTTAGGACAGTCTATTATATTTCTGCTTAAATACAAAAGAAGAATACAATGTGGAAGAACATAGAGGGAATGTAATCATGATCAACTCAAAATTGTGTCTTGAACTGAAAATAAACTTTTGTATGTTACAGATCTACATGTTCGAGTTTTTAAATAATTTCTCCCTGTAATCATTTGTTTTTATTGTGTGCCTAGTTAAGTGAAGTAAAGCTAGAGCAAGTTGTCTTCTGAAATGTCCCTGTGGTTTGACATGCATTTAAAACAACATTCAAAGCGAAATATATACAGTATATGTTGAATATATATTAGCCTACAGCCTATTGATACAAATCAAGAACATCTAATCATCGCACACTTTGCGTAATCTCATTAAATGGCTAAAAAAAACGGAAAATTGCACAAATTGTTTTGAATTCGCGCTGACGATTGTTACCCAGCAAACAGAACACTTCAAGTTTAGTGTACAATTTTGTATTTTTCTTCTGGCTACTAATTCCAAACGTTTAGCTAATTCCTAACATTCCTAATGAAAAACCCTTTTAGGCTAAAATTTTAAATGAATAAATCTGAACAACAAAATAATATATGCACATAATAAATTATTCTAAAAAGAGAAAACATGAATAACTTCCCGAACATTGTAAGGACTATTTGCCTGTCACAAATAAGAACTTATAAAGAATGTTCTCTGTGTTTTGTAGGTTATATTTTTTAATGACATTGGAAGTTTTAATAATAATTTGACCCCTGAACTACAAATGTCCTTAATTTTCATGTCAGAAATCTGGTCAACTTAGCTTAACTCTTTTTCAATGTTTTTGTATGTGGATAAGGGTTGGAGAAACGGGCAGGGTGTGTGTGTCCATTTCAATGCCTTTGGGACCATCTGTCCATCCCTCCACTGACACGTCCATGGAACTGTGAAGTGATCTAAATGCGTGGAGGTGTGCACGCACATGTCTGAGCCTTAGGTCAATAAAGCCCTCATCAGGGATTCCTCGGCTCGAGCGTTTACATAAACAGCCGCTTAGTGGGATTAGCATGGTGTTAGCCTGTTAGCTTAGCGACGTAAACAGCGGTTTAATCCATTCCCAATCTCTCAGGGGGCTGACCAAGATGACTGAGATCTCATTAGGTTAGGATATTTTTTATCATCCTTAGGTCACTGGTTCACATCACGATTGAGAGGGCATATTGAAAGGGCCTATTTGGTAAATGCAGTCGCTTTGTAGTTAAAACAAGGAGGTTTAAGCAGAAATGTTCCCCTTCGTTCACATCCCAGTTACAACATCTTACCAATAATAAGTATATACTTAGCTCAAAAACATCCATACATTAATATACAAAGCACATTCAAACATTTGTATTTAGTAAATATTCTACTTCCTTTACATAGTAAACAGAAATGATGCTGACGGTATGTTGGGAAAACAGCTCCTCAGATGATTATAAAGGGAAAAGGAGCAAAGTATCTGTTTAAATTAGCTCGGGGTGTTTTCCCTGCTGGGTCCACAGTTTTCATTGTTAATACAGTACTAGAGGAAGACAAAATAGCTCATGTTCTCAAAACTGATATTGTGTGACAGGCCAACACGAGACTTAGAGTTAAATTACATTTTTTTCTCTCAGGAACCATCTTAATGATTGAAAGCTCCTAAACTATGCACTGTACAACCAACACCACACCTCTGAAAGAGTTTCAAATGAGAATTTTTACAAAGCCCTGCAGCCACATATAATGCAGAGATGGAGGTAATATGTTTCGTACATTTTGGTGACCCACAAGTTTGCAGCTGTGATGTCTGATGCCTTAAGGGCATGTCTCATTTCAACCCCTCTTTGTCTTTTGAATGATTATTCGTTGATGTGGTTTTCAAGCACACGGAAAATATCTCTTTACTGTACTTCACTTTGGAGACCCTTGTTTCGGCTCATATAAAATACTTGACTGGGTTCTAAGGAGTACAGACCATTATAAAAACGGAAAGACATGAATATGCTGGATTGTCCAGTATTTTCAATTTTTTTCATTTACTACTAATTTTCATTTAGTAATATCAGTATTCAGTGATAAAACTAAGACGCTATAAATGTGACAGTAATAAATTGGAAGATTCTATCATCTCTCTCTGTCTCTCATACTCTCTCTTTCTCTTGTTCAACAGGCACGCACAACATATTACAGCTCTTGACTACTGTTATTCATGAACTGGAATGCAGAGACTGCATGTCAAAGATTGCCAACCAGCCCGGAGCTACAGTTGCCCTTACACTTCCTTTTTTGATCAAAGTATATGTAAATATTTTGTTGTGCTTTGCCAGTTTTTGGATGATTTGTTTGTGTGCATGTGTCCATGTGGGTACTGTTTTGTAAGGATGATATCTAGCGTGCCCAGCGAACCACAAGAGGTCATTACTCCAGTGGGTCGTGACCTGAACAAATATTTTGTTTTCTGTATTTTCTTTCCTCTAACCATACCAGTTGATAAAGATAAGACAATGCCAAATCACATGTTTGTTATACAAAGAAATATTATTCAATATACTGTCTTATTCCAGCCTGCCCCAAATATGCCAACAAGTTGCTACAAAAAAAAAAAAGAAGCTTTACAAAATATGTTTTCAGGGGGTGTAGTTTACTGGCTGTATCCACTATTATATACCTAACAATAACAGGAAACTGTAGGCTTTAAGTTACAAAATGTGATTATGAACATCAGATGTTATGTTTATGATACCATCAAACCACCACCAGAACAACCTAAATTTGTTAAAACATTAATATTTTCTCACAAATTCTGTTCTGACATACCACAGACCGGAGGAGAGCACAGTAAGAGAGCACTACTGCCCCTTGTGTTGACAATACATCATAACAACAAAGATCCTTTGAATGCTTGCATGTGTGCTTTGTAAATGAAGCATCGGTATTTTATGCTCCATATAAACAGGTCAAGTGCTGCTAGTGGTAACAGACATGTAAGTCGGATGTGTCTACATGTTCAATCCAATCAACAAACACATCCTCTCACCCATAATATTATCTGTTGTTTCTGAATGCTATATTGATATTGGCTTCATAGAGGTAGACACCTTGATCTTACACAACGGGATGTTGTCTTTTATATATGTGTGTGAGTGTGAGTGTGAGTGTTTGCATGTGAACAGAAGGAAATAGAGATAAGTTCGAGGTGGGTATGTGTGTGTAAGAGAGAACAAAAGCATAAGAAAATGCAAGAGATAATACTGTGAAATATATGATAAAACATCATGTAATCTATAAAAACAGGACAATAACTTGTAAAAAAAGTCAATGTAATATAATATAACAATAATGTGACACAGATATTTAGGTATAACACTTCAGACTGAAGTCAAAAAGCCGCACAATAAACAGCAATGAAAAACACAATTAATATACACCAATTAAATATTTTTTTTTCCCCTTTTCTAACACACAAAACCAAAACTATGACTTAAGTCCAAGGACATACAGAGGTTGTAAAAAGACCAGTGTGAAGGTCTCTGTTTATATTCCAGCTCTCCCCCACATGTAGTCTATAATGGCTTGTCTGTGGAACGCATATGTTGGCTCATACTGTGAAGTGACCAGCTTGTGTTTTGAAGGCATCACACCCCACTAGGTTCACACAGGGGTCAGGCCCCAGTCCTTGCTCTCATCCCAGCTGTGATAGAACGGTGCCAGAGCATTGCTATGGCAACCTGCCACTTCTGCAGCATATAGACAAACATAAGAACATATAGACAAAAGAAATGGAACACAGTATGTTTCACTGCTGCCATGTAAAAACATTGATAATTTCTCAAAACAATAAACAAATCACTATATTTCTGTAAATGCATATTCTTTCAAAGCAACATACAATGGCTGATACAAAACAACATGCCTCCCTCACACAAACCCAGAACACTCTGTCAAAATGCCTCATTACACCTGTCCCAGCAGATAGCATATTACCTTGACAACCAATTTGGTCTATTTTTCTATTTGTGGTGGAATTAGAACAGATGGTGCTTTAATTTGAACCGTTTCACCTTTCTAATACAGCTCTACAGATTGCCTAGATGTAAAAAAATAAATGCTCACCCAAATCGAGGAGGATTTCCCACTTTGGCAAACTGGCATTTTCACAACTAATCTGAGAGAATGAATGATTCTAATCCCACCAATATGACGTTTTTTAAAATAACGCAGGTGCTGTTAGTGCTGACACCCATGGGCGTCGCTAGGCCATTTTTAGGGGGGCTGTATAGTAGCCGAAATCGCTAAAATTTTGCGATTAGTTCCATAAACTGTACACGAATTCGTGATCGCCTCGGTCCCCTTAAAATTTCATATGAAAACGGCGGCAGACTTCAATCGGCTCCTCCCCGTCTTTCAGCGTGTTCTTTTTCAATCCGCAGACCGCAGCGGCGCAGAGCGAGAAACAGGACAGGGTGTGTGTTTATCGATAGATTGTTATAATATCTGCATCTGTGCAGTTCTTTGTCATAAATACAGTTCACAAAATATCATGGGGGTGCAATCGGCTCCCCATCTACTGTAGCCTAAGTTTTCGCTGCGTTCACCCCTCATCACACCACAGGTTTCCTCCAGTGAAAATAAAGCACATATGAATGCATAAATTTTATAAAACGATGTTGCCATCTTCATTTCAATATATATATATATATATATATATATATATCCTCATTGGGGGCTGAGCCCCCCTAAAATGAAAATCCTGGAATCGCCCCTGCTGACACCTATAGGCATTTGTTGTAATTACATGAATGATTCAGTGGTCGACTGAATGAATTTGAAAAGAATGAACTAAAATGCAATTTCTTTACTGCACTATTGCCCAGTTTGTGAAACATAAAATATTCTGTTTGTATTCACAATAATTGGCTTTATCTTTGATATTCGGGTTGTTCAAAAATATTTTTTCGAAGTTAGTCAAGCAATATTTAATGATTACAATGCTTAGACAATTACAATGCTTTAAATTACAGAATGACTTGTTAAAAAAATGATGCTAATAATAATAATAATCAGGGGTGCACATAAGTGGTCCACAGGTCCGCATGCGCGACCAAAATAAGAAATGCGCTGTGTAAATGAGTTCAGAGCGCGCGTTTGCGTACCGACATTGGCTGTGTTTCCCAAAATCATCGTAAGCCTAAGTACAGTTGCATCTCAATAAATTAGAATGTCGTGGAAAAGTTCATTTATTTAAGTAATTCAACTCAAATTGTGAAACTCGTGTATTAAATAATTTCAATGCACACAGACTGAAGTAGTTTAAGTCTTTGGTTCTTTTAATTGTGATGATTTTGGCTCACATTTAACAAAAACCCACCAATTCACTATCTCAACAAATTAGAATATGGTGACATGCCAATCAGCTAATCAACTCAAAACACCTGCAAAGGTTTCCTGAGCTAGACCCATTGCCACCTATGGAGCTACGATCAGGCTTACGATGCTTTTGGGAAACGCAGTCATGGTTGACAGCTGTTAATGCACAATTACCATTTTAGATCGACAAACTGTACTGTATAAGATTTCTATTCAAACTGAAAGCATAAATCTAGGCTAACGTTTTCAAAGCACAATGCAAAACTGTGACATTTCATTCACTGACGCTCTACAATCGGCAGCGCTAAACCCGGAAGCGCATATACTTACTTGCCGGCAACCCGCCAAAATAAAAGCTGGCTGGTTTTAAGTTTGAAAATGAAAAAGTAAAATAATTCAAATTAAAAATAATAATTAAGGTTCAAATTAAAATAATAACAATAATAATAATAATAATAAATATTAGCATTTTATTTTTAAGTTTACTATAAAATTAATACTCCCTTTTTATTTTAAAATAAAATAGTATTATCACACTTTATTATTTAGTTTATAATTTTATTTAAAAAAACTAAATAAAGTGCAATAATATCATCACTATTATTAATTTATTTTTTATAGTTATATTTGATGGGTCACACCATGTGCCGCCGTGTGAGGACCAAACCAAATCTCCAGGTTCTCATATGAGAACCAGGCTGAAAAACTTATGTGCACCCCTGATAATAATAATCATGATAATAAAACACAATACATTTATAAATTAACTATTTTGTCAGATTGCATCTTTTTTCTTTTAATCAACCATTGAGTCAAAAGCACTGGATTGTAAGTATATTTGCAGCCAAGGAGACGTCTATGCTACTTTCAAAAAATGGACCAGATGATGTTGTCTCAGTAGAAAGGATTTTATGCCAACATTTGATTCAGACTTGCTCTGATGAGGCAGCATTTTTATGTTTCAGACTCTCTCATAGTCCCTCCGTAGTCCTCTATTAAAACAATTTCAAAGGATATAAGTCACATGGAATGCCAGTGAACAGGAGGCAGCCAGTGTGAAAGAGTCCCAGAGTGCACTCATAGTTCTTCTGGTTGTCAGCAAGTATACTCTCCTGTTTTTAAATGTGTGTGTGTGTGTGTGTGTGTGTGTGTGTGTGTGTGTGTGTGTGTGTGTCTATGTCCTAAATTATTCATCATGTCAGACTCTCCTCTCCCAGGCATCACTGTGAAAACTGCTGAGCAAGAGCTTTCACCTGTCCCCATGGATAACCTCTCTCTTCCTCTGATGAGTCAACATGTCTGCCTTATGCTTCTTATTACACACTAACCTTATGCATTTCAACATTAAAACAACATTGAAAAAAACTGCTTAACCCTAATAATTTTTCTCCACCTTGTTACACTAAGGTGTTCCTGGTCAAAATTACTGGCCAACAAAATATCTGTTTAGAAATGTATTGTTATGCTATATTATTAACAAATGTTGGGTTCAATCTTCTGTATTTCTTTTTGGAACTGATTGATCATAGGCCTCATTAATCTGAGTTTATGAATCTCAATTTTTGAGTGGACATTGCCAAAATTATTTACAAATAATGTTTTTTCCTTTTAAAAAACTAAAGTGTTTAAGTTCAGCTCAATGAGGCCTATGACTAAATCAGTTCCAAAAAAAAAAAAAAAAGCAAGTTTTCAAAAAGTTTGTATCCAAGATTTGGTGATAATATAAATAATATAATGAGAGATTTACAAGCACTTGATGATTTTGATCAGCAACACCAAATTAGATAAAGGATTTTTAGCACAGTACAAAGCATAGATCAGCCTAAACTGGTTTGTTGGTCCTAAACTGGTATCCCAGCCTAGTCAAGTTTAGCTGGTTTAGCTAGACGGCCACCTAGATTCCTAGTCTGAGCAGGTGAAAAGTGTACAAATCCCCTCTTAAACCAGCCAAGAGACTAGATTAAATGAGCAAACCAGCCGAGGATGGTTTAGGGTTTTTTTCAGCAACCTTTACCATATCTATACCCATTTAAAAAAGGTATGTTTCAGGGAAGCAAACTAAACTTCAGAAGGCACTTTCTGGGACAAAACTTGTTTAACTTGCAAATGGAAATGAAATTTTGTCAGCCGGTATTCTTCTTTAAAATAATTTTTTAGTTTCTATACACTAGTACACCAGTTTTTCAGGTTTGCAACAGCAATATAAGTCTTGAATATAAGAAATACAGTGGTTTTGGTGTTTCTTATGTTTGTTTGAGAGTAACCTGGAGAGAAAGGTTATGGAGGAGAGAAAGAATGAGAGATGCAGACAGTAAAATGGCACAGATGAGAGAGACAGAGGATGAGCATGAAGCCTATGGAGACCCAAACACCACTGCAAATTCTCACTTACTTCTTCCCTGTTCTTACACCATGTGTGTGTGTGTGTGTGTGTGTGTTTGCCTGTGTTCCTTTGTGAAGTGTGTGTGTCATGGGGCCTCTGATTCTGACATGGCTCATACATCACAACTGAGTGTGTGTGATTACAGAGGGAGGTTCCGAATGATTTATCGCTGGGCTTTGAATTCTACGCTCCAGACACACACACTCACATGGACCACAACTCCAAATTCTAACTCAGCCAACCTCCCACATACAGAACACACCTGTCCAGCTTCCCTGTGGACCATCTTTCATATAAAGGCCTCATCGCATATGAGCACAGACACATGCATACATGCCCATAAGAGCACATTCACTCATTCACAGCTGTGAACAACACCACCAGGAAAAATATATATTTCTATATTTAATGTACTCATTAAAATAAGGAACATTTTGTCCTGCTTTGTAACACACATCTGTCTTTTATGATCTGTTCTGTTTTTCACCTTAATTGTGTTTGGGTTTGTTCCTAATTTATAGAATTTACAGGTCAAACAGTATTGAGCATGACAATAGCAACGCCAAGGTCATGGATTCAATGCAGGGAATGCAAAATACATAATATATAATGCTAAAATATACACAATGTAAGCAGGGATATTATACATAGCTGAAACTAAAACTGAAAGTAAAATTAAAAACTTTGTTGTTACTTGAAATAAACGTTAACTGAAAAAAATATATAAACAACTTTTTAAGCTAGTTGCAGACATTTCTTATTTTAATGTAGTTTAACTTGATGTACTAAAATAACTAAAAATGAAATAAAAATGAATAATAGACATTTATATAAAATGCAAAAAATGACAAAAACACAACAAAATTACTAATACTTTGAAGTTAATATGAAAATGGAGAATATACAACTTAAAACTGATATTCAAAATATTAATAAAAACAATAATAGTATCTCAATGCTACTAAAATAACGCAATTATGTTGCCATGGATTTGCATCTGCAAAATGCATGAATGTAAATTTATGCAGAAGCAGGGCTTCATTTAAAATGTTATTTGAAAAGCACAATTGATTTTTAAAATGCATTTAATTACTATTCGTAAATATATTTGACAAAAGTATACCTTTTATCCCCAAAAACCTGGGAATGCATTTCTATTCAAGGACAACTGTCTAAAGCAAATCAATGGATCAATTGGTCATCTAGTCAGTCAATCAACTGATCTGTTTGTCATTACACAAAAGAAGGTGAGTGGAGCCAAAGCACAGAAGAAATTCAACCGGCACGATGGAGGAAGTTCAGAGATTCCACATGGTTAACACACATACGGCATGAATAGAGGGAATGAAAGTGTGTGTGCGTGTGTGTAATCAAGACCATACTTCTTGTTTTTATACCTCTTGTATCCAGTTCTCTAATTAAGGCCTAGGGCTCTGTCACTAATGAACACTGAAGTAATTAACAAGTGCTCTGACAGAGCAGCGAGATGTAGATGGTCTAAATGTGTGTGTGTGAGTGTATATGTGTTCTATTGCCCTAATTAAACCCAGGGGTTCTAATTAGCTGATTAGCTAATAACCATCTTGTTCAACAGGAAATATTATGCAGAAAAAACACACACAAAATGTCTTTTGGTTGTCGTGACTAAACATTTCAAAGGCTGGAGCTTGTGAACCCTGAAACTTCAGCATGACTCAAGACACAAGCATGTCTTTGTGTAAAACAAATCAAAGATCTAACAATAATTAGGTATTTTGTGATTGTTTGTATAGGCAATTTTAAATAAAGCAAGCACTGCTTTATATCATTTCTGCTTATTTATCAGTCTCTTTTCTTGGTACTTGGTATCTCTCCTCCTCTCTCTCTCTTTCCAAAGTGTGTTTAACTGGTGAGTATGGACAGATGTGTTCAGGGATGCAGAAAAACGTTAGCACAGTTATTAAGAGATTAAAATCCCATCTCTGGCAGACTTGTCAGCAGCAGAGATGAAATCACACACTCAGGTAATTTGACAGTTTCACAGCTTGACACTCAAAACAGAATGTTGATAAAGCAGACGTTTTCCTGCATGGCCGCTATGATTCAATTGGATTCAAAAATCTTTTCCTCATCTTTTTTGTCCAAAAATTGCCAGAATTTTAAACAGAGAGAAATGCTGTCAATTAAAATAGTGTGACCGTGGTGCAGATCAACGATCTTTTGCCACCTTCATTGGTCTATTGAGTTGATAACTATCAGTCCACCACTGTCTTCCTCTCCCTTCGAATTTGGTCTCTTATATTTCATACAATGTAAGTTCAATAAACCCATTAATCTCAGAAAAAGGACAGTCCAACTACTTAACCAGGGATCTATTTGACATTAGATGGTACCAAGGCCAAAGGGGCATCTCAAATTACAATCATCATATGGCACATGTCAAAATAGTCGTGTTAGCCGTACAGTGATTGAAAGATTTCATTAATCCATCAGTATGTGAATGTTAAATTCTTCAACATAATACGATATAATTACATCATACTAAGCTTCAGAAAATTTGAAAGTACTTTACTAATGTAACATTACACTAGAGTGGAAGGAGAACTTATGAGGCTAGCTGCAAATTAAATGCAACCAACTATATCGTAAATTACAAGCCCAGTACTTTAGTAGCTTAATCATTATCAAATGTATACTTATAAACTGGAAAAAAAATCCCCTTAAAACATTTTTAGATAAATTTGACAATTTATCACTATACAATAAATCATATATATTCAGCCTGGCAAGGCCAGATGAGTGAACAGTCATTTTGGAATGAACTAGAGATTTTTTTTTCTTTCTGTCTCCTCAACTGTCTCCTTTTGTCCCTATGGAGCCATCCAAAAACATGACCCAATATCTCAGTGCCATTTTTAAGCATGGCTTAAAATAAGTCATTATGAGGCAACCAGGCAAACCAGGTCACTGCCACACCCATTTATCACCAGCAGGACAAGAGGCTTTCAGGTAACAATGTGATTTAAGATGACAGCCAGTGCTAGAAAAGCCTTTTTCTTTAAAACAATATTTTTTCCATGGTTTCCATATATATAAATATTAAAATGCAGATACAAATACCTATATTGTTCAAAAGCTTTGTTTCGTTAAGATTTAAAAAAAAGAAAGAAAAAAAAGAAAAGAAATTTTAAAAAAAGAAAAAGAAAAAAAAGAAAAGAAAAAGTATTAATGTGTTATGCTTAACAAGGCTGCATCTATTTAATCAAAAATACAGTAAAAAAGTAATATTGTGAAATATCATTACACTCTAAAATAATTAATAAATAATAAATATATATTATATTTAAATTATTATTATTATAATTAAAATTATAATATAATGATATAATATAATTATAAATTATTATTATTATAATTAAATATATTAAATATATTAAATATATATATTAAATATAAATATATATTAAATAAAATTCATTTTTTCTTGTCATTTATTCTTGTGATGGCAAAACTGTCATTTTCAGCAGTCATTACTCCAGTCTTCAGTGTCACATGATCCTTCAGAAATCATTCTGCTCTTAAATTTGGTGCTCAAAAAACATGTTTATTATTATCAATGTTGAAAACAATTGTGCTGCTTAATATTTTTATTATGGAAAATGTAATACTTTTTTCAGGATTCTTTAGTGAATAGAAAGTTTAAATTAATCTTTTTAACATTATAAATGTCTTTTGTTATAAATGTCATTATAAATGTCACTTTTGTTACTCTTAGTCTAATACTTATGATTAATCATTTTGGATTCATATATGCACATCTGTATGTTTCATGATAATGTATATAATTCAACACTGGAACACAGGTCTTTCAATTTGAAGAAGATAATACTACAGTTATATAAACAGCCGATTACAATTTATTGAATATATATTACTAAAGTAATCAAACCATGAAATTAAAGTACATTTTATATTGAAATATTAGAGATGCCCCAATAACTTGTATTAAACACCAAAACTAAGGATTTTTCTTAGTGTTTTTTAGGGCTACCAACATTATTCACACACTACATTCAAATATACACTATATTTGTATATACACTATATTATACAAAATATGTGGACATTGTATGAAAGCCAGAAACCTTTGTCTTTCGAGAGCTGTAAAATCCAATCACTGGTTAATAGCAAATGAAAGTGTTTTAGTGTAGGGGTCTTTCAGTGCTTATTGCGGCAGTAGGGTCAGGGTGGGTGTCAGATGTTAGTCTCACATTTACTCCACTAAAACCACAAAAGAAAGACAAATTACTGTGTTTATTCCCATAAGAAACCACGGAGGAAGAGAAATGGACAGTTTTATTTGAACCAGACTCACGGAGGAGGAAAGATCATTACATTCAATTCCACTGGAAACCACAACCGTCTGAAAAATGCAGTTAGAGTTGTTTATTGCTACAACTCTATCTACACACACACACACACATTGAGTTTGAGGTGCTCAACAGTTGTCATGGTGATGGCTTTGGATCCATTAGCTATGCAGGAAACATCTTAATTAATCTTGATGATGACAGTGTGACTGTCCTTCCGGAAAAGTCCACATCGATTCATAAACAAACCACTGAGATTCATAATGAATGATGCAGTGCTGCAGACATTAGCTTGTGAATAATTAAATAATTATTTTCTGAGATTGTGAAATAAGAAGATAATGTCCTAAAAGTGTGAACTGGTTCGATAAAAGTTTATTTTCTTAGATCTCACTTTAGATGGAGTTTCATTTGAGTTTTTTGATCATTGTTGCTCTTTCTGTATCAGAGGCATACTAATTTATCAGTATGATAAGCCATCAGTTCTGTTCCGTATGGATGGGAAAAGCCTCCAACAATATGACTAAAATGAACATTTAACATCATAATTGCAACTGACGCAATAATTCAATCACATATAATGTAGAAAAGAAAATGAAAAGGACTTTTACTTTTTAAAAAGTTATTCGCACTTTGAAAAACATTGACATCACTTGTAAAAATGCAATACCCTGATGAGTTACAATCATGATATACAGTAAGAAAATGTAATTAAAAACATTAAAACAAAATGTTTTAATATGAAATGGAAAAACGTTGTATACCAGAGAGTATAAAAACATTTAGTTTTAGGTTAAAAGAGATAGAGACAAGATAGAGAGATTATTGGACATGGCTTTACAAAGTAAGCCAATTTACACAAGCAGTCCTGCCTTGAATTAGCAGGTAATGACTCAATTAGCTTTCATTTTTGCACAGAGGAGATTTGGCTGCATAAATTAGCCTGCATTCATCGGCAATGTGTCAGTAGCAAAGGACAGCTCACAAATACTGTAGCCAATCTCTGTCACTGCCGCGACAGTGCAATATAGACATCCAGCCGGACTTTGTGTTTGAGCCGAACGGACCGGTGTCACTCAGAGTGTGTCACAGGAATGGTGGGGGTGCCCAGGGGACGGCCGGTCGCCGATGCCCTGAAAAGGTCAACTTGACACCGGCAGAGTCCCATCGACCTGTCCCCGGTCCGGCCAGTGGAAAATCAGATAAACTTAAGACCACTCATCGATCCTCAGATACACAGCACAAATGTTGGCCCAGCTCAAATATCTTCACGGTGCATATCATTAAGAAGCGAGTCAAATTCAGAGTCACGCTGTACAATATGAAGTGTACTTTATGAATACGACAAAGAACGGAGAAAAAAATGAGTGGAACAGGAAGAATTAAAGGTACCGTTCACTTAAAAATGAAAGTTTGCTTACAATTTACTCACTCTCAGGCCATCCAAGATGTAGATGAGTTAGTTTCTACATCAGATTTGGAGAAATGTAGCATTACATCACTTGCTTACCAGCAGATCCTCTGCAGTGAATGGGTGCCGTCAGAATGAGAGTCCACACAGCTGATAAAAACATCACAATAATCCCCATGTAAGAAATCCACAAGATGTGTGTTTGTAATAAATCCATCATTAAGACATATTTAACTTCAAACTGTTTCTATTTATAATGTTGCTTTCTCCATTGAAATTGTCATCTTGTCTGAATCAAGAGAGAATTATGTAAAGATCAAGCACCGTTTACAAGTGAAAACATCCCAGAACAGTTCTAAACAAATATGTTGGTGTATTTGAAAGTGACAACAGAGGATGGACTTTTTTTTACTGGAGGAAGCATTATTATGGATTATGGACTTGGAATTTTGGCCAGATGAGACGGTTTAAAGTTAATGATTTGTTTCTTACAAACATGCAGCTTTTCACTTCACAAGATGTTAATTGAAGGACTAAAGTCATGTGGATTACCGTGATGTTTTATCAGGTGTTTGGACTCTCATTCTGACGGCACCCATTCACTGCAGAGGATCTGCTGGTGAGCAAGTGATGTAATGTTAAATTTCTCCAAATCTGGAACATACTCATCTACATCTTGGATGGCCTGAGGGCAAGTACATTTTCAGCAAATTTTCATTTTTGGGTGAACTATTCCTTTAAACATGGAAAAGAAAATGAATCTGATTAATTGATCCATTTCCATATGTAAACACGAATGACCAGATGGTCAGAAACTAATGGAGACGTTCTGATTGGGACACACTGTATTTCAACCACAAGTTGGCTCAAGCCAACACGGTTTATTCTCCTGATTAGTGCTCTCCATATGTTCATTTAGAGTGTGAAAGGGGAGAATTTGTGGAACTACAACAGGAAGCCTGTGCGTTCAACGGAAGAAGTCGTCTGCATGCTGACCGCTGCATTACTTTTATCAGTCCTCACACCTTTGTCTTTGCCAGTGCATGTGTGTCTGTGTATAATTTTGCAAAGGTGGCTGATAAACTATTACTCTTTGTGATGCATGCAGGGCAAAGGTGTATGTCCTTTCCTGTCAGTCTGACGAAAGTCATGTGTGCATTATTTTCAGTAAACGTCTCTGTAATCTGTACGAGAGGAAGAGTCCGCCATGTGTGTTGACATGCATGTGCCTGTGTGCATCCTATTTTCTTGTTGGTTTTCTGTGTACACATAAATGATGTCTTGGGGAAATGGCAGCATGAACTTCATGATAACAGGTCAAGGTTACAGTCATTGCATTGCACACACACAAACACACATGCCCAGAATGTCTCACGTGACTGGTTCAGAGCAGCTGGTGCTGCCGTAATTTAATCACAATGTCGTCACTTCATAATTATGGCAATTAACAGGACTTATGAGTACTTGTAGGTCTGTTTTCATATGGTTTGAGTATCAAACAATGTGCAGATTGGCAATTCCAAACACATAAAACACAGATGTGTTTGTTTAATGTGGTGTGCATAAGAAATTTAATTTCTAAAAATGAAAAAGATCACACCCTTTGCTGTCCCACATGGTTACTTCTGGGTTGAACTTTACCTTGATTTTTGTTAAAGATTTTATAAAATGAAAAATTCAGGTCAGGATTTTTTGGTTTATATATTTTAGCATTGAAGCTACTGTATTCTCAAAACGGAATAAAATAATGCTTTAGCAGATATATGAATTTAAAATGTATATTCTTTCTATTCTGGGAAAATGAGCTGAAAAAATTGATGACTCCTTCAGCACTGCACAGATTTTTGTCCAATAAAATGCTCTCAAGAATGAGAATGTTGCTCTCCTCACAACTGACCTGCAAGTCGCTAAAGCTAGCTGGCTAATAAAAAAAGGACACTTTCTTTGATATCCAAACTACAGAGCAGCACATACATCAGCCCATTAAAGAAAATGTGTTTAATAATTTTCATAGGCATTTTGTTTAATTATCCATTAAAAAAACACCTTACAAAATATGAACAGTGGGGTGTTTTTATGGAATATTACAAGTAACTGATTTAATTCACTACAAAGTCTAAAACATGGGCTGTGTATAAAGGTATAAAGTAAAATTTTATAGATCTTCTTCTAGTAAAGAGAGTATATGAGATCATATCTAGAAATTTGCAAACATCAAAAAGCAAGCATCATGTAGGTTTTCACACTCCATGTGAGAGTTATTACATTCTCCATGCCAGTAGAGTTAGTGGAACATACATTTTCCGTTTTTTTTTTGTTTTTTTTTCAATCATGGCATCATGATAATACTCAATAGATATAAACGGCCCATTCTCGTTATACATTTCGTGGCTGCAATGTCTCGGCGCGCTGTGAAACACTTAAATTAATGGGGGCAGACATATTCCGTCCATAAGGTTAAGTGTTCGTAATAGTCCGGAGCATTTGTTTATTGGCATGTCTCAGTTTAAGGACGTTATTTAGACGATCGCAATACTACATGTCGGGAGCGATGCATTTACTACCTCGTGGCAAATTGAATTATAGTTTGATGTGAGGTCGCGCATCATCACATTCGGAGGCGCGCATTGAACTCTTCACCTGGCAGCGCGCAGCGCGCTCCCAGCGTTTCCCTAGTCTGCGTTAAACGTTGTTGTGTGACACCTAGTGGTTAAAGGGAAGAGAATCATGGTGAAAATGACATGCAGTTGAATGAGTGTTATGGATTCCTTCGCTATTGTTGTCACATTTGCAACAGTAATTCGAGATCAATTGTAAGATGAATCTGTTCATTATAATGATAAATGTGCAGTAGTATTTGGTTTGTTTGCAGGTCTCTTTAGGAGTTTGACCGAATATAAATAAGCTAACTATGCTCTGTATAATTTTCTTTCCAATCTCTTTGTAGCCTACTCTTTTTATATTTCTCAAGCGATTTATAAAGTATGTAATCTAAAGTCGTAATTTTTCGTTTATATTTTTTTCCCTCATTATTTTTTATTTTGCCAACTCCGTTCTCTAAAATTGGTTTTAAAAAACGATTATTGCGCAGCTGTGTTCAAGCTTTTCTTTTTCTTTTTTAATTGTAAATCTGCTTTGTTACTTCTATAGGCTTTTTTGGAAGGCCTACTGTGTCTATGACACTCCAAGATACAATGAAAAAGGGACACGGACAGGTACATAATAAAAAGGAGCACTCATGATGATTAGATTTTGACGTGCACAGTTGTCAATTTTCCATTAGGTGGCACTAGAGATCTTATATTGTACTATGAAGATTTGTCAGCATTTAAATTGGGACTATAGGCTACTATCAGGAGCTACTGACTAATTCACTAGATTAGACACTTGTTTTTAGGTAGGTAAGATTAGCAACAAAACATTAATACTTATTCCATGGGCAAATTAAATTTAAGTTCAAAGTTAGTCTACTTAGTCTGAGTTTAGCTATTTAGTGTAACAAATACAATTAAACAGGATAGATTGTGTGGCTTTCTGTGAGACTACATGAGCATCAATGGATGGAATAATTCTGTAATTCTCATTTGCTACTGAAGCTTGGAAACAATTAGTCTTTGCATCAGGGTCTGGGACAATTTGAGTGGGAAGGCCTTCTCTCCCTTATGGCTGACGGGACCTACAGTTAGTGTCTTTGTAAATAATCACATTTAAACAAAAAATGAATATTGAAAATGATTGTGAGAAGTGGCTCAGTAGCTAAACAATGATATGACACGTGTCCTATGCAAATGAGAGACAGATTCTGAGAGTTCTGTGAGGATCTCAGTTTGACTGCATGTGTCTCTGAATGACTTGAAAGATGTGAGTCAATGATGCAGGCAGCAGCACTGAACTCATCAGCTCACATCCTGTCTGACAGACACTCCATCATTCTGACAGCTGTCGCTTTATCGGCTTCCGCTCGGCACACACCCATAAACACACACACACACACACACAGACACACACACAAACTGCCTGTTGTGGATGAAGGATGTGGATATTGGAAATACTGTAGAAATAAAATGGAACTCTGCTTATGTTGATAGGCTTTTTGCAACTGTTTATCTCTGTGTGTAAATGTGCATGTGTGGGTTTACTTGGCTATAATTTGAGGACAAATTTGTTCCCAACAGATAACCTGACAAAACCTTCTTTTAGGAACAGCATCAATAGTAAAAAGTAATACATTAAATAAATAAATTAATATACATATATTAAAAAATAAATCTATATCTATATATCTTTTTATAGGCTATATATCCATATATTGTATTTATTTGCCTTTTTAAGCTCTTTACAATGAACCCTAATTGCTAGCCATCTTTCAGTTTTATAATATGAGACGTTAGATTTCAGATCAGTAATTTGCATATCTACCTCTCTGTAGATAGATAATATTTAATATTAATATAATTGTTGGTATACTTAAAGTAATATATTAATATAACATTAAACTAATACTGTATGTACACACACACACACACTTCATTAATTATACTAATATTAAGAAATATTGTTAAATTGTATAGCTATTATCTATTGGGGATACACAATATATTGTGATCATATTGATTATCAGACAGTATTACAGATTTATTTTAATTTAATGGTATCTGTCAATAAAGGATCAATGTAATGTCAGCATGAATATCCCTTTTTAATGCTGTAAATTATAATGTTGTGTTGCCTAAATTAACTTATTGCATTTGCATTTAAAAATTATTTTTAATAGATTATATATCAATATAAATTGTATAGAATTTATGTTTAAATATAAACAACAGGAGTCTTTTAAATAGCATAGTAAATGTGCATGTGTGTTCTTGTTTGTGTAAAAGACAAGCAACTCTACACATGGCACAGGGGGCATCAGATGTCCAGGAGCCCTTTAGGCCAGAGGTCTCGTTGCTGCGTCCTGCTCTCTTCCTTCCTGTTCCCTTCTATCTCATTTTCATTTTACCTTACGCTTTCCCTCATGTCCTCCTCCTCTATCTGTCACTCTCTCAGCTTTCGCACTCTCTCCTTGTCTATCACTTTTCTCCTCTGTGTTTTATGTGGCTCAAAGAGAGAGCACTGTCAGCACGGCAGAAGTTAATGCTGCACCATTATAGCCCTGCCACCTATTGGGGGAGTCTTCCAGCTGCTGACAGGGCAGTTTTATGTCTGCAGACTCCCTCTGTGTCTGAGAGAAGCTGCCCTTTGAATGACATTGCATACTCATTGTAAATGTATTATGATAATGAGCTACAAAAGAGCACATTGTAATTATTTCGACAACAGCAGGGGGAAGCAAGTTATTAAGCTCATTCTGTTACCGCTCCTCCCCCTCTGTCTTTCTTTCTCCCTTTCTCTCTGAAAACATCAGTTTGAAAAGGTTTAATCAATAAGAGCAAAATACAAACATATTGCTAAAAAAAAACACTGATAGCCTGCAACATGATGTAGTGTTTGTGTGCGAGAGCGAGAATGAATGAGTGTGTATGTGTGCACATTTAAGTGTAGAGTGATAGATGGTCGACAGGCTACATGGCAGCTCATTTCCTCCCGACTGGCAGAGAAAGATGTTACGGAGTTGCCACAGCAACTGCAGCCTGTCAGCTTGACAGACAAAAAGATCTCTCTCTGTCTTTCTTTTGTTCTCTCCTTCCCTCTCTTTTCCCTTCTCAGGTAGGTGATGAAGTGCTGCCGTGAATCAGAGGATGACAGACTGATGGGAGATTTAAAAGGCTGCTGTACAGCCTAAAATTCCTATTTAAACTGACCCATGAATAACGCATTCAAGTGCACTCGCCTTCACACACACACACACACACACAGAGAGAAAACCTGCACAAGCTCTTGTCTTAATTAAGCACAAACCACGCTATACATTTGAAAATTTTAAGTATACCAATTATTTCTTTATCACAATCGCATCAGTTTTAACTTTTCGTGCCAAATAAGGTCCATGCTGGTAATGGTTGCTAACTTTACACAGCCCATTCATTCAGAAGCTAATTGGAACGTATATGCTTGTACATGGTTGGAAAATCACTTTTATTTTCAGTGTTTGCTAAAGCATATATTTTATTAAACGGATTTTTTTCTGGCTCACATTAGCATGCGATGATGTAAACTGCTCATGTTTGGATTATATTTCCTAGGGGCAGGTCTGGCTGCGAATGGTAGTGGTTCTACCTCCCATTACTGCACAGAACACTTCTGGCGCTTTGTATCTTGCTGCATGTGTTATATTTACATTAGTGCTGTCAAACGATTAATCGCGATCAATCGCATCCAAAATAAAAGTTTTTGTTTACATAATATATGTGTGTGTACTGTGTATATTTATTATGTGTATAAAAATTTTAAAAGCATGTATAAATTTAAGAAAAATATGCTATGTTTACATATTAAATATATTTATATATAATATAAAATATAAGAATATAAATATATACATGTATATATATATATATATGTAAATATTTTCACAATATATACTGTATGTGTGTGCATTTATATATATATATATATACAGTATGCACACATATATTATGTAAATAAAAACTTTTATTTTAGATGCGATTAATCGCGATTAATCGTTTGACAGCACTAATTTACATATGTGATGTGATGCAGAAAATCTTACCTTAGGTCTCACTGCAGGAAACTTAACTCATCCCCTTTTCCCCCACATGGCCAGTGCCCTCTAGTGGTCTGGTAGTATTTCATGTTCTTCATTAGCGCCTCTCTGAAAGACCAATTTGTCTTTTTAAGCTCTTTAAAATGAACATATTGCTAATTGCTATTCATCTTTCAGGCTTATCATGTTCCGATAATATATTTTAAACATTTTCATAACTTGAAATTCATGTCTCAATGGATGTATTTTTGTAGCCTACAATTAGAGAAAATTTATCTCTTTGAATGTGACTCCCACAGGCACCATATAAAGTGAAAACGTGCTGTTGATAGTTAAAAATACTATTATTTTGATTCCTAAAACTACTTCTGTTGCTGTAACCCAATGTCTTCAGGTTGTTTTCATTTTAAGAATATCACATTTCTTATATTTACCATTATTGACTATCACTAGCTTAACCACCCATTTTAAACCTAATTTTACTAAACTTACATGACTCTTCATGTTTTATTGAAGAAAATTTCTCTGAAGGCATTGTATTAAATCCAGTGAACAAAGGCTACTTATATAAACTTAAAAAACACTGTCTGTTCCACTTGAAGGCAACGTGAAATGCAGTCCTAACAGGTCCACAGGCCGCATAAACAGGTTAGCTATAAGTGAATCTACCAAAACATGCCCCACTTTCGCATATCTGACCTTTTTAATGTATCTTTATGTATCATATTTGTCAGCGATAGGCCACAAAAGACCGAGTAACCGCTGCCATTTCATATGCCCCGATATTAAAAGCCTTTTAATTATTCGCTGACACTATGTAGCCCTAAAGAATAGCCTATGCCCCACAACCTCTAAAGGCACGCGGTCATATCGCCACGGTCATGAACTGATTTCATATGAGCACGCAGAGACAATTAAACCTCATCTGCTGCTTTGCCTATCTGCTGCGCGGGGCTTCATTTAACGACCATTTGTCTCCGTGATGGATTTCCTATTTTTACCGACAGCAACCGAGTTGAGGGGCGCGTGAATTATAGATGTGGGGGCTCAGCAGCTCGCGGTGAAATACTGTCACGGTGAAGAAGAGAGAGAGGGCTCCTGCGAAAAAAAGGAAAGTGGACAGCGGCTGTTTTTTAGCTCACGTTTCTCTTGAGAAGGGCGTTTATCATCGGGGTCGCAGGAGGTGATGTATCGTCGCGAGGTCGAGCGAAAGAATGGCAGCGTAATTATGGCATTAAAAGAGAGGCCGGACACAAAGCGAGAGGAACGTAATTTAAATTGTTTTGTTTCCCTGGAGCTGGATCCTGCCCTTGAGTGACACACTGAAATTGGAAGCAGTTATTTATGTCTTCACACTAATTGGAGAATTTAATAAGGTCTCTGAGAGGCAGTCTCAATTTCGGCTATTCAGTAATAGATCGTCAATCCCTTCCATTTTAATTCTTCTCTTCTCTTCTCTTCTCTTCTCATTTGTTCTTTTCTTTTCTTTTTTTGGTAGGCTATCTCTGAGTGATGGCTGCCATCAAGACCCATCTGTGCAGTCCTGCCCACAGATGAACGTCATTTCCTGCACCAAGGCTGTCATGCTTATTCTAGTTAGCTTGATGTTACTGTAATCACGAAATCTCTTTTAATGTATTCTAATTGGACTGGCTGTTCTGCATCATGTTTATGTGTGTGTCCATATCCCATCATGAATCTGCAGTGAAGCAGAACAGCAGAACTAGATGGTCTCCCTCGCCTTTCCTCTCTGCGTCCCTCGGCCTCTCTCCCCCATTAGTCACTCAGTCGGTTACGCACATTTGCTCTTCCTCTGTCTGTATCCCTCTCTCGCTGGTTCCCTCTTTCATTATCAAATAAGAAATAAGATTACATTCTGCTGCCTTGCAGCTGCATCATGCACACTTTTATTAATATGTTTCTGTGCATGACTAACAGCCATTACAAGTCACTTTGTTACATCATTAACTAACCATGAGAATAATGTTTGTCACAATAAAAGCTGCTGTAAATATACTTGTATTTATTGGGTACTGTGTTATGTGGTGTGAGGGATTGCTCATGCCAAAGAGGAGCTGTGATAGAATCTATAACCTCTTTAATGAGCGCTGAGTCTGAGTTGCACTTAAATATAATGCTCATCAGTATTTTTATGCAAGGAAAAAGTTAAAGTAAATAAAAGTAAGCCAGTGCCATCATCAGGGGGAAACCAGAAACACTGAGGCCTGTGATGAAAAACAACCAATGAGTTCCCAACCTGAAGCTCTTAAAAACATTTTGATTATTCTTAATCTACTGTTATATCTAATACTACATGTTATAATATTGCATACTAATATCGCCTATGCAACATGTAATATTGCATATGCAACTTGCAATATTACAGTGAAATGTAAACCTAATCATTTACAAATACCCCCTAAAACTGTTTGAAACATTTTACAGTATTAGCGAGGAATCAGATCAAATTTGGTGTGATTTGACCACAGCTGCAAAGCATGCTGGGTAACCAGTGGTGCCAGATTAATAAAGGAATATTCCAGATTCAAAACAAGTTATAAGCTCAGTCGACAGCACAATGCTGATTGCCAGAAAATTTTAAATTTGGTTTTTCTCTCTCTCTTTTTTTTTTTTTTTTTTTTTTTCTCAGTGTTTGCTAAACGTTCTGTAATTTTTTAGTCTGCATATAATACAGCATGTGGTGTATGCCATGCCACATCTTATTCAGTTTTATTAATAAACGTTTTGTAAGCTAGTTTGTCATTGTATCTTACTGTTTTATCGTTGTTATGCTTTTTAATTAAGAATAACAATGAATCCATCTTTTGTTTTAGTCTTAA